>NC_135415.1:1732500-2032500 GCF_051991245.1 Festucalex cinctus
TTCAAAGTGTCACTCGGGCCGAAAATATTTCAAAGTGTCACGCAGGCCGAAAATATTTCAAAGTGTCACGCAGGCCGAAAATATTTCAAAGTGTCACCCAGGCCGAAAATATTTCAAAGTCCCACGCCTGCCAGAAATATTTCAAAGTCCCACGCCTGCCAGAAATATTTCAAAGTCCCATGCCTGCCAGAAATATTTCAAAGTCCCACGCCTGCCCGAGAGCTCTCCAAGTCCCACGCCTGCCCGAAAGCTCCCACAGTCTGACGCACGCACGCACGGGTGGAAACACTTCCACCCCGCCTCCCTGACCGAGCGGCATCCAAGACCCGCCTTCGGAGGGCCCCCGCCGGCCGGCCTCGCGCCGGTGTTCGGGCGGACGGCTCCTCCGGCCTGCGGGTCGCACTCCAGCGCCCTTGGCGGCCGCGAGCGCGGGCTCGCACGCGACGGCGCGCCCCATCGGAAGCGAGACCGAGACGACCACCTCTGGCGACGGCGCCAGATCCCGCCACGTAGGGCCCCTGTCGGCCGGCGTTCGCGCCGGTGTTCGGGCGGACGGCTCCTCCGACCTGCGGGCTGGCGCGGAAGCCTTCACCCAGCCGTCCCACGACGGGGCCCTCCGCTCCCCCCCGGAGCGGCGGTGCCCGGAGGCTGGTGGCGGTGCCTTCGGCGAGCACCAGTTTCTCAAAACCTCTCACCTCGGAGGTCGGCGGAGGAGGAGGCAGGAGTCCCTATCTCTCCCCCCGCGCCAAGGCCCCACTCTCCCACGCGGGCCCCGGACCTCCGCGCGCCGTGCTCCCCACCCGCAAAGCCTTATCTGGGCGCGCGCGCCCGGGGCCGCCCCCGACCCGGGGCCCCGGACCTCCGCGCGCCCACCGCGGAACGCCCTGGCCCGTCCGTCCGCCGGCGGCGGCGGCCAGCCGGCGCGACCGAGGCTACCTGGTTGATCCTGCCAGTAGCATATGCTTGTCTCTAAAGATTAAGCCATGCAAGTCTAAGTACACACGGCCCGTACAGTGAAACTGCGAATGGCTCATTAAACAAATATATTTCCTTTAATTTTGACCAAAAAAAACAGCACAGTCACTCTTCAATAGTCTTAACGCTCAAAATAAAACACAAAAATGCTCTTTTAGTTTCAGATTCACAATTTTGAAGTATTTCCAAACCGGTGACATTTTGGTGAAAAACTGCTGCAAGCTAGCGCCAGTTACAGGCAAGGAGGACTCACTTAACGTCTTCCCCCTCTGCCATCGGTCGCTTGAACTCGTCTGCGTCACGAGTACTCGAGTACTTGAAAAAAGGCTGGTATCCGCCAGATACCGATACCTGGTATCGGTACTCGCCCATCCCTAATTATTATTATGATGATTTTTTTAGATTTGAAGCTGCAAATGTTCAACGCGTATTGAATTGAGTGGATAATCTGGATATAAATACCCATTGTTCCTTATATTTCCTGTACAATAATAGTCCATTTACAGACTTGCACACATGCGGTGTTCGTCAACTTCCTTCAATGTGGACATTTTTTTACCCTCCCGGGCCGTTCGTTATCCGTAGAAACTCAGCGAATGTGCGTGCGTGTGAAAGGCAAGATATTGTGTGCCATACTGCCTGCATATCTCGTAGAGTTATGCTGCGTTCTCACCAAAAGCGAGGGATGGCGATTCGGCGGCGCGTTTGCATTGTAGTCAATGGAACAAAAGTGCGTGGGGCGGCGCGGAGGACGCGTTTCTCGCGTTGGGACGCGGTGCGCAGCAGCGAAAATCTGCACATACGAGACGAAAATCCGCACATTCGTCGAAGTTCAAAAAATTTAACTTTTTTCGCGTTTCGCCTCGCGGTAGCCAATCGGCTTCGAGTACACGTCACACACAGCGTCCTCTCTATTGTCACCCCAAGCGCAACAACACGGCCAGCCGTGACAAAATGATAATCAAGAAAGTGCTGGTAAGTCTGTTTACTTGCTTTTGAACTGTACCGAGTTAGCAGCAATTCTTATTATTTATGCCAAAGCTATTTTTAGCACAAATGCCGGCCGCCAGATTGCCACTAAAAACAGCGAGAAAGTGCGATCACATACCTCAAAAGAGGAGAAAATAGTGCCACGGCTGTTTTGTCCCAGGAAGGAAGTGGAAGTAGTTGGCGGCGCCCACTTTTTGTTGACTCGCTAAAGTGCTCCACTTCCTTGTTCACCAAGGGACACGCCTCCTCCTCTCCGGTGCGCACGAAAGCGCGAATGAGTGTTAATCGTTCCAAAAAACACTACGCGGTGAAACGCTCGCGAATGAAGCGTCCCAGTTCGCCTTTTCGGATTTGGTGAGAACGTAGCATTAGACGGTTAGCTTAGCAATGCATTGCTACTCGCAGTCGTCTCGCGGCGCCTTAAGCAGCAACTTCCAGTAAGTCAACATACAGTGCTTTATTATTATGATTATATTAAGAGGAGAAGCTTGGTTAATGCTTATTTCCTTGCTGGGCATAAACAAAATGATTTGCACTTTTAATTGACTTGTCACTTATGTTACACAATATATAAATAATATACATATACATTAGGGGTGTGAATTGCCTAGTGCCTGACGATTCGGTTATTTACTTTGAAAGATTGGGGTCTCCTCTTTCATTAGAAAAAAAAAGTAGGATTCTACCTTATTCTGTTCTTGAGTAATCATCATTTGAAAATGGCTTGATTTGACATAATTCAAGAATCTCGGGCAAAATAAGGAGAAATGAAGCTTTTTGTGAAATGATGCATTTTCTGCAAAACAGTGACTTTTACAGTAATATTTTTTGGTTTAGTGACATCTCAAATATCTCAACAGTCCTTGCCTTCCATAAAACATGAAAAAAAAAATGAAAATGTGTTTTTGATAGCAAAATAAGGATGTATTTACATATCTGATAGCGTGTGTAAACAGCAATATTCTCACATTTCACAAACTATTTACAAAATGTTGATCATTTACAGGAATGTTTAGTTTAGTTTAGTTTATTCATTTTTTCCTTTCGGACACATTACAGTTTACATCAATCACATCACATCATTTGCAACATTGACATCCGAAAGAAGGGCTGACGGGTAGAAGCCGAAGCTTATTCGAGACCCGTCCCCATCGACCCATTACTATAACGCATCAATCATATACATTATTTAGAATAGTCATGAATTTTTATCGTTATCCATCCCATACTATCCCAGACACTGCTCGCTCAGTTCATCTTGAATGTCCGTGTGTAGATTGTGGCTAGTCCCAGTCATTTAGAACTGGTGAGTCGGTCCCCAGACGCCACCAGCAAGCCCACCCCGCCAGGCGAGCAGCCAAGGTAAGCGCAATTCTTCTCTTTCACCAGTAGGGTCTTCGCTGACCTCGGATCAGCTTTCACACATGTTGTGCTTTCCAGAAGAGTAGATCGGCTTGCATTCAGCCCATTGCTTTCAAGCAATTTCAGCACTCGATTCTGGTCAGGTAGCACCACTGGTTGCTAGCATGTTGTGGATCTGATGACTCCTGTGCGCTGCCCAGCCTCGCTCACCCAGCAGAGCGGCCCACGCCAGCTGCATTCCAGGAACCAGACCACCAACCCCCATTTTGCGTATTGACAGCAGATTCATTGGAGCCACAATACAGCCTTATCATGTAGCCTTGACTGTTAGAACAAATGTCCAAACGGAATTCGAGCCAGACAATATTTAGATTCAAACGGGAACAGCAATACATGTTATCAATGCAGGTGTATAAACAAGAGTTAGCCTTGGCAAAGTCAGCAAATAATCATATACAACTCCAGCTTTGGGTAATTAGTGATGTTGTTGTTGTTGTTGTTGTGATATTGTGAATTACTGTTGTCTCTCAAGCGCTGCCAATTCCTCAGCTCCTTTCACGATTCGTGTTTTTAGTTGACCAGAGTTATCTTAGTTTGAATAAAAATTCGGCAGTCTTTTGTCCACGTGCTTTCGATAAGTCCATTCTTTCTCATTTGTCGAGCCTTTTTGGCGATGTCAGCATTTCGTTTGGTGAGGTTTTCGTTGATGTAGACATGTTTCCCACGAAGCTTGTGACGGTCTCTCAGAAGAGCAATCTTTTTCTTTCTGTCAACAAACCTGATCAGAACTGCCGGTGGTCGTGTCCCTCCAGTTGGAAGCGAAAAGCACATCTGAATGTGCGCAGGATCAACAGTTAATCCCAAATCTCTGAGTTGAAGTGTCACTTGCTGTTCCACAGTCTCGTTCCCTGAATATTGGTCAGAATCTTCCGTGCTCGTGCTAGCCGCAGCTCTCGAAGGGCCACGGCGCGGCTTGATCTTGATACCGGTGACTATCACATCGTTGATACGAAGATTTTGTTCCAAATCATCCACTTTTTGTTCCAAGGCAACAATGCGTCGATCTTTTTCCTGTGTCTCTTTCTTCAATTGCTGTATTTCCTGAAGAAGTGGCTCAATGCTCTTCTTCATTTCAAGTAATTCGGCAACCATTCCACTGAGTTTTTTAAGAGAAGATTTTATCTCCTCAATCTCGTCAGCTCTTTTTCCGCCAGGCATTCTGCAACAATGTAGTTAAAAATCCCAATGCAAAAATCAACAAGTAGTTAGATTCACGAGCGAGTGCAGGAGCAAGTACAGATGCGTCCTTCCTCAACAGATGCGTCCTTGAATATGAATTTATGTTTGTATGTTTATGTTAACATGTTTGTGCATGTGTGTGGGCGTGCGTGTGAGTGCTCGTGTGTGCGTGCTCGTGCGTGTGCGCTATTTACGTACTATACAGGGAAATAACAGCTCCATTTTCACATTTGATAAACTATTTACAAATCTGGGATTATTTACAAAATATGCATGCATGAATGGGTGCATGGGTTTTGTTTTGAAACCCAATAGTGTCTTTTGTGTGATCGCGTGTGAAGCTTTCTTCTGCGTTCAGGGGGACACTGCAAGATGTTCACACGCTTGTGCCTCTGCCAGTGTAGTAGCTGCTTCTGTAAATTACAGAAAATACTGTGATCAAGATGTAATTTTTATTATTGTTGCAAGGTATTGTGAAGTTTTTGTCGCTTTTCACACTCTCTTATGCAGAATCCGGCTCCTTGATCTTTCTATTCGTCATCTCTTGACCGATCGTGACAAACGCTCTGATCAAAAGCGTGAGCTTTTGTTTTTAGCGGCCTCCGGTTAGCGGCCTCCGGTTAGCCGCCGTTAGCACTCGTCTTTTCTCCCCCAGCCACCGGCCCCCACCACTCCACAACACTCCGCCTTTACTAGGAAAGCACATCCTTCTCGTGTAAAGAGACCATCACTGCCATCAAGAGGGCACAGTTCGTCACTACAGTGCTTCACGGGCTTAATATTCAGAGGGAAACTGCCCAAGAGTCTCATCCACCCATTCATTAAAAAAAAACAGATTTGACGAACTTTTTCGTCTTCGGGTGACGCCCACCGGGTGTCACATGACGAACTAGTTCGTCGGCGGATTGCAAAGAGTTAACAACAGCTCAAACTTTGTTTCAGATGGTGGATGAGATGCTTATGGAGTGAGTATGAGTCGAAGGAAACTGCTACACAGGCGACATGTTTGGAAGATGATTTGGGTGATGTATCTGGTGTTTGCATCCAAAATGTGAGTAAATTTATTGTACAATATACATGCTTGATAACACACCAATTTATGGAAAAACAAATTACTCACCCCACTTAGTGTTCAAATTTGTCATGTACATGTAATTTACAAATGTATTGTGCATTTTTCAAAGAATAAAATGCTGTATAGGTGTAAATATTACCTGGATTCATTACAAATCAACTGAAATATTGCAAGCCTTTTATTGTTTTAATATTGCGGATTATGGTTTACAGCTCAAATATCCTATCTCAAAATATTAGAATATTTCCTCAGACCAAGTAAAAAAAAAAAAAAAAAAAAAAAAAAAAAGCCATAATATTCTAATTTTCGGAGACGGTCCTGTATTGTACGCAAAGTCCTGGGGCAGCCAACATTTGATATGTATTTTTTATTTGAAATATTAACATCCACAATGTAGCGATAATTGGGTCGTCTTTTGGACGAATTAATAATCTGGACGTTACAGAGGTAAATTATATTTACCTCGATAACCTCTAGGGGCACCACGTTGGTTTTGCTTTGGGTTAACAGGAGCAAACAACGACCAAAATCCTTCCTTCATCAATCATTTATAATCTAAAGTCGCCACACTCGATATTCAGTGGTTCGTTGTACTAACAAAAGAATAATAATCCACTCGGAAACACAGATGACTTAGGCGGAATAGAGTTACTAAAACATACATCTATTCACGATTGCTACACTACAGAATCAAAACACTGCCTATCTAACTATTCTACCGTCAGAAGAAAAGAAATAAAATAAAGCTAATGAAAATAAGGAAGGAATGCGAATGAATAAGGAAACAGGGAAAAGAGAAATTTGACCTGCCAGATTTGTGATATGTTTCAAACGTAAGTTGCACGCAGTGGTACCAATTTGGGGAACGTGGACTTACGAGAATAGGTGTTGCGTCGAAGCGAACAGAAACGGGCGGTCTTTTGAAAGGGGGAAAAATAGTCAATGTTTGTTGAAAAAGGCAAGAAAATCAAAAAAAAGGGGCTATTCCACAGGTGGGCAAGGAAGCCGCTCGGGGGCTGACGTAGTTGCGCGGCTCGTCCCTTGATTGGTCGGCGACTCGGCGAGGTTGATTCTCCGGCAAGGTTGGTTCTGCCGGACAGCTGTCCGACTCCAGGTGTTGGAGCTCGGTCCGCTACGCGCCTGCGTACGGGGAAGGCCAGCCGTTGGAGGTGAGCTAGCACCGCGGCGGGGCGCCACCGAATAGCAGGTGGTGCGGAGCGGCTTAGGTGCACAACCTTGAGTCCGGCGGTACGTAGCAAGTGTACCCCGGGGCCGCTGAGCTCGCTGCTGGCGGGCAATCACCGATGGTGAAGAAAAAAAGGGAGTAAAAGAGTCTTTGGGGTCAGCGTTGCAGTTTGCACCTGCTTTGGCATGGCGTGGAGCGAGTGTCTGCTCTCGGCAACGGTTGCTGCCAGAAAAAAAAGGCCACGTGGTTGGCAAGTTTCTTGGAACAAAGAGTTCGAGCAGGTTGGGACACTTGCAGGTCGTTAGCCTGAGGATGATGATGTTGGAAGAGAGTTTTTGGAAGAGAGACAGCGAGGGGGTCCCCTCGTCTTTTTAAAGTCTATGGGCGGGGCTTCAGTAGGTGGTGGCACACCCTTCTGTTCGCTCGCGCAGACTTAAAAAAAAAATTATCAAAGGGATTAATAATTTGGCATTAAATTTGGTCAGTCTGGCAAATCAGTTTTCCCACACAACCCGTTTAACACACATCGTAATTAATGCATCATAAACTAACTTGTGAGGTAACCTCTACTTGTCTAATCTGACTGAACTGAAAGATATTGATTATAATGTGTAATATGTAAGACATAACATGAATCATTCGTAGTTCAGTTATCTGTCAAGAATTATCATGGTATAAATGTGTAAAATGCGGTTACTTATGTGAATTATCACTAAGGATAGTTCCAAGTTTCACCACTTGACGGTGGTGTTGCTCCATCTAGGGCCCCCCTTGGAAGGGCAAGACGCCAGAATATCCTTTGTGATTGATAAGAAACTTCCTAAACATTCCTTTGATCAGTCGTTTGTATATTCCAATCATTGGAGCCATTTGTTCGGGCTCCGAGAAGACGGGCTTGAATACACTCCTTCGGCAGACGCATAAATTCCTTTGTCACCTGGTCAGCGGCTTCAAAAGAGCTTTGTTGGTGGTTGGGTGACCACCTGCAGAGCTAACCAAGCTTAGATCCTGTCTGGGCAGTGGAATATTTATGCAACTGCAGAGAATTTGCTTTAGAAGAAGCAAACTTTAAAAAAAAAATTAGAGAGTAGACTGGGCCATAGGCAATAGTTGTTACAACAATTAGAATTCAACCTAATCACAACATAGTGGGGAAAAATTAGGAATAGAAATGAAAGTTAATTCTAATTATTTTGCCTATATGTACAACACGATTAAATAATTCAATGGGTATATTATTATGTACAGAATACAGAATATGTGGAGGATCTTAAGAAGATTGTGGAGACCTTCTGTCAGGGGGCCAATCTGGATGAGGACACACTCCTTGAAAGCTGCCGCTGGACCAGGAAATACAGAACGAACGCTGACCACTGTGTGCAGACTTTCAGAAGCCAGACTAGGCAGAGGCTGTGCGGTCATACAATTCGCACTTTACTTACCGTTAACTTTTTCAGTGGAGTAATAGCTGAGTTTTAGACATGACAATTTCAGACTCGGATATTGGATTTTGTGACCAATTGTAGAAAGAGCAATGAGCTACTCCCTTTCGATATTTAAAAAAAAAATATATATATATTTTTGTGGGAGATGAATCACTGGATAGTTTGACTGACGACTCGCAAGATGCAATTTGTACATTTGTAAAATAAAATTGTAAATTTATAGGCATAGCTGATTGTTCTCTATTTGTTCATTTATACTTTGGATGAAAAGAAAAAGGCATGTATTTCTTTTGTATAATTGCATTTATTTATATCATATTTCGTGGTATCCTTTGTAGTCATTCGATGGAAATGTTCTCCTTTTTACTGACACTACACAAGAAGGAATCGGTAAGCGGTCTGCAGGACTACCACACTGAGGCAGACCGCTTTGAACGTCCAGTGATGGGTTATGCACTGGTTCTGCTGCGCTCCGGACTGACAGCAAACGCTCTCCTTCACTGTTGCCATTGCTACACAGTTACCACAGGAACACCTGCAAAGCATAAGCAACTATTTATTTTTTTTCAGCCATTTATAACATTTACAAAGAATTTGTTCATTATTTGAGAATTACTTGGATTATGTATTTCAAGCACTTCAGGAGAAAAAAAGTGTCATGCATCTGACTGGTATGAGATCAATTTAATTTCCAAAATGCATGTTGTACCCTTTCTCCATTGTGAATTGAGTCTCACAGAGGTTGGCATGTGCCAATGTAAAAGGGGCAGTGGTGGCTTCACTTCTTACGACAGCGAGTAAGCAGCATTTAGTTTATAGTTTGCATTTTAAGATGGATAAGTTCTGTTTTGCTCCTACCAATATAAATTAGCTTTTTACTATAACAAGTAAAGCATAATAATTTGAGTGTATTGGGCTAAACCAAGCTACATTTTGGCCACAAAGCGTTTGCTATTTCGCCCATACAAAAATATAAACAGCATTGTTAGTCCATAATTTCTTTTTAAAATGAAGAGTAAGATTTACCATTCTGTGTTCTGGAGCCTGCCGATGTCGTCCTCTACCTCGGCAGTTTGAAACTGGTCACAGCCACCTTCATTGTAACGCAGACGACTGGACACAGTTGCACCAGCACCTTCATCAAGAAAAGGCTCAAACCGATACAGCTGGATACATTCCTGGGCTGAAATATCTTCGTCTGAAGACTGCTTGTGTAGTCGGGGACGTCAAATTCCAACTCTACACTTGATAGCGAGTCAGAAAGCCCCTTACTATCCGTGTAGTTCTCCATATCCTCGTATTGTTTTCGCCAACTTCCGTACTCGCGGTGACGTCACGGGTGTCCTGGCTTGAAAAAAGGGGGCGTTGCCAGTAAGCTGCCATGTTTTGGAAATTCACGATAAATATATCATTTGTACAAGCACTTGTCATTGCGTTTTTAACACAGTCATCATTGAAATCATATTATTTGTACTTTTTTTTTTTTTTTTTTTTTTTAATACTTTTAGGGTGACTTTTTTTCGTGTCCCATACACTTTAATGCTCCATTAATATAACATTCTTCCATCTTAATTTTTAAGGTGTGAATCCTAACCCTAAGTAAGACGTTTTCTTGAATATTTTTCCATCAAAAATGGATGTTTAAAAACCGATTCGGCTGCCTATTGAATCGATTCGAGAATTGCGAGCTGTAGTATCGCGATATATTGCTGAATCGATTTTTTTAACACCCCTAATATACATACATTATTCGCTAGTGATTTAACGATAACGGCAATATCGTGATATCGGGATATTAAAACTTCCACAATATATCGCCGTCGTCATGTCACAATATTAAAAGGGTTAGGGATGTCACGATACCAGATATTTAGTAGTCGATGCCGATACCACTGAAATTCCACGATACTCGATGCCATTTCGATACCACGGTAAAAATAGAAAATAAGCAATAAATTCCATGTACTTCAACATTCACTCCTTTATTAGAAGTGAACAACAAACAATGATACTGTGTGCTTAAACAGAACAATTGGCATGTACCTTTAAAGCATTAAATTAAAATACTGTGCATGTACTAGCTAAGTACAGTTATAGCTCAAATAATGTATAAAGCTTACAACAATCTACTCTGTCATAGTATTCAGAAGCCATTTGAAATGAGAGAAAGTCCTTATGACATAAGGAGAACAAGTGTCTACAAAAAAAATCAAAATAAGAACAAATATTAAGCAAATCTGTGTTTCTGTAAGAGGTGTTAATTTGTGGAATCATTTTGGAAATGACTTGACAAGATGCAAGTCAATTGTTGAGTTTAAAAAAATGTTTCAAAGCAAAGTTCAAGAGCATTATTTAAATCAGACATGAGCTAGTACAATTGCAGAAATGTTTTTTCGATGTACCATTATGAGTGTAATTAAAATTGGTTTTGTATGAGGATGTATTATTATTGTGTATGCCTATGAAATTCATGTACATATGCTACTGACAATTGTACGTATGTACATGAGCAGGATTATACATTTTCTTTTATTGTAATGTGTTCATTTACTGGATTTAATAATGAAAGAAGTTAAAAGATACAAAGAATAAGGAGTAGGACTAGACAAGTTTTTAACTTCTTTTAACCTCCCTTTGGACATGTAAACCATCACAAATAATTGCTATGAGTTTCTTCTTTAAATTTTTATTTGTTACTTGTTTATGTTTATATTAGGGCTGTCAAAGTTAAAGCGTTAATAGATTAATTAATCACAGAAAAAAGTTAAATTAATCACATATTAACACAGATTAATCGCACTATTTTTTCGGACCGCACTTGAGCCTTGAACGTAATCGCGGATGGTTACATTGAAGGCTGCACAGGTCAGTGATTAGGTCAATGCACGGCATTTCCTACGCCTGTTGTTCCAAAATGAGCGGGGTGACTCCAGTTGGTGTGCTCGGTGGTACATTTCACTTTAAAAAAACACCCTGACGGGACTTTAGATACAACAAAAGTAATTTGTGTTTAATTAATAATTGCTGAATTGCACCCAATTAATATGATGCTGTTACGTTTTGAGCAATACACGCATGCATGCAATTGCGTACATGCATTTAATCAATGTTTGCAAATGACATTCAGATAATAAAATGTGTTAATGTCAAAATATTACAGTATTTTGTATTTATTTTAGATTACGCAAATACGCGAGTAATTTAGCTGATTAATCGTGATTAGTCCAAATTTAAAGGTGTGATTAATCAGATTAAAAATTGTAATCGTTTGACAGCACTAGTTTATATGTTATGTTTATATGTTCAATAAATAAACAAACAAACAATAAGTACTAAACACTAAAATACTGTAAAATGAAAAATGCATCACAGTGAATGTAGCATTAAAAAATAAAAATCTCATACTGTGCTGCCTATTTACCAATCAAATGCAGCACGTAGCCTCACACACACACGCTCACAGACACGCACGCACACGCAGTCACACACGCAAACCAACAAAATAACGAATAACGTTTGATATATTATTTCAAGATTGTTTAATGTGTAGCGAGTAGTGACGGGAGTCGGAGGCAGTGTGTTGAAGTCCGGAGCCAAAGACCGGCGGTTTATTGATATCAGCTTCTCATCGTTTAACAGCAACAACAACTCACTCTGCGCGAGGCTCACAGACCTACCAACATTTTGTTCTTTTATCCTTTCATCCTTTCATCCTTTCATCCCAACAAACTCCCCCTTCGTCCCAACGTTCCGTGGGTGAATTATGTTCTAATCACTACACAAGCCCCCCCAGAATTCACCCACAATCAAACTCTGGATGACGGGGCGGCAAAACTGCCCGACCCCTGCGGGTACAGGACCCAGGGAGCGAGGGCAGGAGGGACACAGCAGAAACACCAGAACAGTCCCGCGCACCAACTGGCGGGGATGCAGGAACAACTGGAAGGGACCCCACACGGTCCACAAGGCGCAGCCCAGGGGGGCGGCCGCGGCGGGGGCGCGGGCAACGTCCAAGGGTCCGGCCAGGTCAACATGAGCCGGTTTAACTTGCAACCCGGTGTCGGAGCCCCGAAGCGACTGGGTGTCACGGTCGGAAGCCTGGTCGGCCGCCATCCGGGAAAAGTCGAGGCCCAGCTGTACCGTGTTGACGGCTGCCCTGGACAGACAATCCGCGACCACGTCGTCCTTGCCAGCGATATGTCGGATGTCCGTGGTGTATCCAGATATGAACGACAACTGTCGCTGTTGCCGCGCGGACCACGGCTCGGACAACTTCGACATGGAGAAGGCGAGCGGCATGTGATCGACGAAGACCGTGAACTCACGGCCCTCCAGGATGAAGCGGAAGAGGCGGATGAACCTGTGGTAAAAAGTCACCATCCCGAGGAACTCCCGAAGACCCTGGGCCGTCCGGGGTCGAGGAAAAGCGGCAACAGCTTCCACTTTTGCCGGGAGCGGGGTGGCGCCATCCTCGTTGATGAGGTGGCCGAGGTATTGGCTGGAGGGCACACCAAAGACACATTCTGTCTTAGTGCCGTAGGTCCGGATCGGTGCATCGTTGGCCGCTGACAGGTGCGGGCCGTGAGTGCCCCCGGCAGCATCTTCAGCCGAGGCAGGCAACACGCTTCTGCGGGCGCCGGAGTCACAGAGGAACTTGAGTCTGGAGAGGGTGTCCATGATAAACAGCAGCCGGCACTCCACTCACAGCTGCAACTGAGTGGAGGCGTCGCCGTTTCCCGACGCAACAAAGGAGCAAGGGGCGCGGCACCTCTTCGCCTTGGTACCAAAACGTGCGTGAAAGTAGCATAAGCCAGGGGCCGATCGGCCATCCACGGCAGCGCGTACCTTATGTGGTGCCGTTGCGGCCGCCGGGACCGGGAAGGCGCGTGCAGAGGCCAAGACCTCGTGGTTGTGACGCTGGGTGGCCAGGAAAAAGCGGTCAGCTTCCTCCGCCAGAGCACGTGGCTCGGAGATGGTAGTGTTCGCTAGCGCCGTAGCTCTGGCCGCCGTGGAGCTCCCGAGCGCGGCCCCGACGTGGTAGTAGCGCGTGGAATCGTCCGTAATTCCCCAGATGGCAAACTGAGCTTCAGCTTGTACAAACCACGTCGCCGCGGCCGACTCCCAAAACTCCGGTAACTTGAGACCAGCGGAGTTCGCCATGTCGCTCAATTCGATCAAATTCTCAGCCTCGGAAACGTCAACGAGGCGGATGTCGGGGTCACCAATGTAGCGAGTAGTGACGGGAGTCGGAGGCAGAGTGTTGAAGTCCGGAGCCAAAGACCGGCGGTTTATTGATATCAGCTTCTCATCGTTTAACAGCAACAACAACTCACTCTGCGCGAGGCTCACAGACCTACCAACATTTTGTTCTTTTATCCTTTCATCCTTTCATCCCAACAAACTCGCCCTTCGTCCCAACGTTCCGTGGGTGAATTATGTTCTAATCACTACAAATGTTACTTTAGGTGATTCAGTAAATTAGCTGCCCGGCAAAATTTCCTAACTTTATTATGCGGGACAGACGAGGCTGAACATAACGCTAATGTTACTTCCCTCATTTAGTGTGGGGTCATCATACGAACGATATTAGTTTAGATATGGACAACATTGATAACACGGGAATTCAAATGCACTTGCCTTGAATTCTTTGTACAAGTCTGGATGTCCATGTTTCGCTAAGTTGGATGTGTTCCCCTTTCGTCTGGAAACGGTTTCGGCATCTCAATCCCTGCGCATCAACCTCAAATCCAAAGTCTTACGTGACTTTTGGTGTTTTTCTTCTCAACTAATTGAGGGGCCGCTGCAGTTGAAGACGACACAGATGTGCGGGCTACTTCCATGTTGCATGCATGTGGCTCTACTTCCTTATTATTGTCGCAGCGGGAGCGTAGTCACGTTACGTCATTAGACGTTAGGTGGGTTGCCAGATAAGCGCTCATATCCACCCAGTTTACATGATGTAAGCTTCTGTGAGTGAGTGCGTGTGGGATTTAAAAAAATAAAAAAATAAAAAAAAATAAAAAAACATCCCCAAAACAACACAAAAGACATGGCCAGATATGCCGCCTCGATACCAACGGTACTTCGGGTATTGTAGAAAAGGCAGTACCGTCACATTTTCAGAATCTTGGCATCGACTTGGCACCGAAGTATCAGTTCTTGTGACAACCCTAAAAGTGGTTGATTTCCATTTGTGCACCCTCTGGTGGCTTTTTTTTTGTTTTTTGTTTTTTTAAGTGCAGTTTCATTTTCACAAGGTATGTTTTGGCCCTTCTATGTCAAGCCAAGCCATTTTCAGCACTTTATATTGATGAATGATTTGGGAAAATATGTGTGTGGACTAAGCAATAGTTATAGCAATAATTGAAAAAATTTAGCATAAAAGATCCTTGACAAACATAATAGAGCCTAAAACCTTTGAAACTAGATGGTTGTATCACGGTTACATCAGTTCAAAACAGACACTTTACCTCCCAACTTAACACGTGATGAACTCAAACTTAACCCAGACATCACACCTTCCCCTGACAGAATTTAGGGGAATCATTTCCTTGACAATATAACAGGTTATAGCCCTTTCTTGTAATTTCTTTGTGCCTATGCCAACTTTTTTCATAAGGCATGACTAACGTGAACGCTGCTGTTAGAGATGTTTGCTTAGCACGGCCGATAGTTGTTGCCTCCCCTTCGTCAGTCTTTTTTTTTTTGATAGGCTTCATACTGAAGTCGGTGGTAGTTTTTCAAGTGTCGTGTTGCCTCTAGACCTGGCTACTCGCTGATAGCACATTTTGAATCTCAAGCTTTTCTTTTGGTCCACGTCTTTTTTTCTGAATCCGAAATAAGTCCAAATAACAGACCTACCGCCCTTCTTTGGCACAAGTTGCTCTCTCTCCCCTCCTTTGTAGCGGCAGAAGTCCCTTCTTCCATTAAATCCACTTCGGTGCACGGCAGTCACAGCAAGCCTCGATGTGCACTTGTTATGGTTGCGCTGTACAGAATGAAGGGCAAAAAAAAAGAAGGCACCGGAGCGCAGACTAAAGGCGCCTTGACACTTGCACAATTTTGTGGCACGAATGTGCCAGTGCGCGAACTAGTCGAAAAGTGGCGTGAAGTGTGCGTAAACCCGTCGTGACTGCGTGCCATGTCGGGGCAACAATTTTGAAATGTTCAAAATTTTTGGCACGACAAAATTTTGCGACCGGGTTGTGAACTATGCGCAAACTGTTCGTGAAATCGTCGGGACGATGCGGGAAGGATGCGAGCCAGTGCGTGGCAGTGCGCGTCTCGGACGGGCCTGCAGCGCGCCGAGAACACGATCAAACTTGACTATACTAGAGGAAGTTTAACAAGATTTCCGTGGGTGAACCTGCGGAAGGATCATTACTGGAGAGAGAGGGCGAGCAAGGACACCGCCCCCCCTCGCCGGTGCCAGAGGCGGCCACCTCGGAACCCGACAGCCGACGGGTATGCAACTGGGTTGGGGAGTCCCCCTTTTTATATGGCGTGCCCAAATCGGCAGATACCGTCCGAATTGCGCGAACTCATCGTGCAAATGCGGGAAGTGCGTAAACTATGCGCAAACTATGCGCAAACTGTGCGGGAACCTCCCAGTTCCTGCCCCAAAATGACACGACTTGCCACGACAGAATCATGCCCAAAAGTCGTGCAAGTGTCAGGCCGCCTTAACTTGTATGAGCCAACAACGCTGATTGGCCAGCGCCATTAAGACTCGCGCAACAGCAATTGTGGTTGACTAATACAGCTATCACTCAAACACCAAAGGGGGAACAAAAGAAAAAATACCTAAAACCGCACTGTTTTACGATTAGGTTATTGCACTTGGTCAAACATCGATGTCCATTAGATTTAGATCAATCGAGCAGCCCTATTCATGAAACAGATGCATCTTTGAAAGCGCTATATAAATAAAGGTGACGTGACTTGACTTTATGAAGAGTGGATATCAATATTACACCCTGTCATTTTTTTTTTCGACAGTATGAAACAGCAGAGGCTATCAGTGGCCTCATTGTTGGATCTGTACACTCCTGCGAGAAGAAGACTAATGTAGGCATCCAAGGATTCCTCATCAATGTCATTCCACATATTGCCATGGACTTTTTTTTCCCTTCACGGTTTGTCATAGCAATGACGATTTTTTTTTTAGTGACAATGGAACAAACAAATCAAAACATGTATTGATGTCACAGCAAACCTTTTGATCCCAGGGGTCATGTTGATGACAAATGTTAGCTGCTGCTTTGCTTTGTACAGTACATCAGGAGTTACTGAGCTCCAAGAGATGTTGGATCTTTTGGATCTTGGCTTAGTCAGTCTTCTCATTGTTGCTTGCTGTAAGCTGGAGACATGTACTCCGCGAGTCAACATTTCAATGGCTCAGGAGAGTCATATTGGGACACCACACACTGACGATCATGCAAATGACCACCATTCACATTAGAACGTTGAACATTCATGATCCAACGACGTTGATGGGTACAGACAGGTGTGTCACACAAAAACAACTAGCCGCGTCAAAATTGACCCAAACAACACAAAAGACATAATTTTCACTAGAACATTTAGAATTTGGTAACATTTATTTTTTTGATAGGATTTTGTTTAAATAGAAGTGAAAAAGTCAAAAGGTTTTGAAGCTGTAAACAAATTCATGTAGTACTTGAGTTCTGGAGTTGGATCCCAAAAACGCAGACACAAATTAAGAGTTTAACACTTTATTCGCATGACAAATCTTGCATGTGCGGAACGTACTCACGACGAGACCAGAAACAACGAGAAGGTATCAAGGATCAATAGGCGTGGAACTAACTTGGGGTGTGGGGTGAGCAGAGGAACAGATGCATAATTTGGCAAAAACACACTTCTCTGTCTCACTATTATAGTCTGCGAATGGATCTGACAAGCTGCGGCCAGACGTGTGGGTATGTAACACTGATAGGTTGCTGAAACAGGACTGACATGGATTTTTTCTGATTAGCTGCTGACTGACATGCGGGTAAAACTGATTGGCTCCTGACCAGTCGAAAGAGATTAAAAATTCCTGACATCACATAGTTGCTGGTTACATGCTGATTACATCAGTTCAAATAAAACGAAACAGACATTTGCCACAAACAAAACACAGTCATGACAGTACCCCACCCCCCCTCAAAGGACGCCTCACGGTGGAACCCCAGGTTTAGCCGGGTGGAGGGAGTGAAAGTCCTGCAGTAAAGACAGATCAAGAACCCAGGAGCGGGGAATCCATTGGCGGTCCTCCAGTCCATATCCTTCCCAGTCAAGCAAATACTGCACCCCCCAGGCTCTCCACCTAGAATCAAGAATTTCCCTTACTGTATAAACTGGCTCACCATCGATCAGCCGAGGAGGAGGAGGAGGCACCCACGGCAGGCTCAGTGGACTGGAGACGGCTGGCTTGATCAGAGAAACATGGAACACCGGATGAACCTTGAGAGTTGGTGGGAGCTTGAGTTTGACAGAGACTGGATTGACAATGGAGTCGATTTCGAACGGACCGATGAAACGGAGATTCAACTTCCTGGACCCCCCCCAGCCAAATGCAAATTCCTTGTGGAGAACCACACTTCTTGACCCGGGCGGTAATCGGGAGCAGGCATCCGCCGCCGATTAGCGATCTGTTGATTGAGGTTAGCGCTGCGTGAAAGCGCCGCTCTGGTCTCCCATCACACCCGATGGGCCCCCCGGAGGTGATGCTGTATCGAAAGGATGGCCACTTCTCCTTCTTGTGAAGGGAACAAGGGGGGCTGGTATCCATAAGCTGACATGAAGGGGGAGCGGTCTGTGGCCGACGAGACTAGTGAGTTGTGAGCATATTCCACCCATGGTAGGTGAGTGGACCACGACGTAGGGTGACGATGACAGACACCAAATTTTGGTTGACCCTTTCTGTCTGTCCATTCGTTTGTGAGACTTCTGCTTCCTGCTTTCCTAGTGTGTAGACGCAATCTGCTCTGCTCCTGCTTTGCTTTGCATTCTTTCAGCTGATAACTTCTTTTTTTCTTTCTTTTTCTGGGATTTTTCCTGGATATTTGCCTCGATGTGGCTGTACTACCTTTTTGTTTGGTAGATACAACCAGCTGGGCGCATTTTTCAACATTTTTTATTTTTTTTTTGGAAACTCCTCACGATAACGTGAGCACGGCCTGCTAATCAGCACGCGACTGCTACTAGCAGCATGGCTGGACGAATGATGCCTTCCATCTCGACCGATGAATACCACAAACTTCTTCAGAAGATGGCAGTGCTGGAGACAAGAATGCACCGCCTTGAAATGTTTGTGGAGGTGAATGGAAAATCGTGGAATGACACCACACTGCCAATGTCTCCAAACGGTGGTCATGACAAACAGCTAGCTCCATCCACCGACCCTCTGTGGAATGTGCTGGGAGCAAAGCCAAAACTGAGGAGTCGTCGCCCAACAGCTGGACCTGACCGCCAACTAATGCCTGAGGAAACACGTCGGCCTATGCAAAAGGCTACCTCAACCCCAAGAAATCAGTCTTGGACGTTGGTACCAGCAAGAAAAAGGAAACCGTCTCTTGGCCGACGAAGACAAAATACTGATATCGAACTGAGAAACAGGTTTGCCGTGCTGTCGCCGAGCCAGCAAGCCTCGGGGGATCACAGCACCAGTCAAAGGTATGAAACCGGACCTCCTCAGCAAATCCGTTCAGCTACTGAAACACAAACACTGATAATAGGCGACAAAGCCTTGTTTGGTGTTAAACGTCTGTGCAGCAGAAAAAACACAAAAGTTCTGTGTTTTGCTAATGACATGGTGCTGGACATTTCTGAAAAAGTCGACAAGATTGCTACTGACTACCCGACTGTGAGATCGATTGTGATTCACACAGGAGCATTCGATGTGTTGAAAAAACAGTCGGAGATACTGAAGCAAGACTTTATTACCCTTCTACACAAGATAATATGCCTAAATGCAGAGGTTTTTCTGAGTGGTCCTCTGCCTACTGTCCGACCAGGTGATGAGCGTTTCAGTCGGATTATGTCACTCTCGAGATGGCTGAAAAGCATCTGTGCTTCTTACTCAGTGAAATTTATTGACAATTTTTCTATGTTTTGTGAACGTCGCCATCTTTTCCAACGCAATGGGATTTATCTCAATAAGCAGGGAGTCAGATTACTGACAGCCAACATCTTCCATAGCGTGCGTCACTGGACGCTATGTTCCCAAAACAAAGGACATGAAACACAACAACCGATAAGAAGAGGATCTGGTGAGGCTGGCTCACTATCTTGCACTCCCTGCCCTTCAGAACAGATTGATTTGTCCTCATCTGCCCACACTCCAAACACCGAACATCCAGCTCCCCTGCTCCCGAACGACACCTGCCAAACACCACCACGACCACCACCACCAGTTTCACTACCAGATGCACCCCTGCGCTGTTCATCGCCCCCAAGCGACACCTGCCAGACAGCGCCACTACCGGATTCACTGCCGGATGCACCCCCGCGCTGTGCACCGCCCCCGAATGACCCGATGACTGACTCGCCAGCGAGTCTCACCAACAGGTTGAGCAATCTGGTCAATCTGTCCATACAGCTAAATAAAAGTCTCTCCAGGCAGCTTCCTGCTGATGACGGTTCGCCCATGCTCCCCCCAAGACGCCACATTCAGCTATCCACTAATCGTCTGACTCCACCAAGCCTCAGCATACAGCTCCCCACCCGCCGACCTCCATCTTTGGCTATGGAGAATCTCAACTACAGCTCGGTCTGATATGTTTTGGGTCCAGACTACATATACAATATAAAAAACGTGTGTTCCCAGAATAAGTCAGGACCCAAGGAAGCTTGTAGCATTCCTGTGATTACAAGAAGTAGAAAGTTGGCAAAAGAAATGAGAAGAAATAAGTCAGAAGCGACAAACCTAGTCAGTATAGCTTGTGAACCTCTGACTAAATCAGCGTCTCCGATTGCCACTGTGAGACTAGCGCTACTAAATACAAGATCACTAGTTAACAAATCATTGTTGATTCATGACATTATTATGACATATGATCTTGACTTATTTCTCCTCAGTGAAACATGGCTAACAGAAGGTTCCTGCAACACGGTTCTCAATGAGGCAACACCAACAAATTTTAGTTTCATGAACAAATGTCGTAATGGCAAAAAAGGTGGTGGACTTGCTGCCATTTTTAAATCTCTATTTCAGTGTAAAGAAATTTCATTGGGAAGCTTTAATTCATTTGAATATCTTAGTCTTTTGGTAAAAGGTGAACCAAACATCGTCATTGTCATAATTTATAGACCTCCAAAACAAAAAGGCAGATTCATGGAGGAATTTGAAGAAATGCTGTCAGTAATTTGTACCGACTATGATTATCTGGTCTTAACTGGAGACTTTAACATTCATGTTGACAACAACTTGGATAAAAATACCAAAGAATTTTGTAATATACTTGATACTTTTGGTCTCTCACAACATGTAAAAGGTCCAACACACAATCAAGGTCACATTCTTGATCTCGTCATCTCTAAAGGTGTTGACATTTTATCTGTTGAGGTGAAAGATCTGGCTATTTCAGATCATTCCTGTGTGTTTTTTGAATTACAAACAATCCCAGAAGTTCAAACAACTACTGTCTCGATTAAAAAAAGGTACATAAATGAGAATACAAGCAATATGTTTATGGAATTAATGGCTGCATCACCAACTGTAAATGCAGAGACCGTTGATGAACTTCTGGATGAATTCACCTCAAAAATCTCAAATGTTTTGGATGCTGTTGCTCCTATTAAAACTAAGACCATTTCATCCTGAACTAAAACACCTTGGAGGTGTACTACCAACATAATGACTTTGAAATCTAAATGCAGAAAAGCAGAGCGAAAGTGGAGAAAAACTAAACTCCAAGTTCATTTTGACCTGTACAGACAATGTCTTTGTCATTTTAACCAAGAGTTAGTAATAGCTAGACAACAACACTTTTCTGAAATTATTAGTAGGAACCTCAACAATACACGCACTCTATTTGGCGTGGTTGACAAACTTACAAATCCCCCAAATCAAACAGCGCCAGAACTCCTCTCAACAGATAAATGCAATGAATTTGCCTGCTACTTTAGTGAAAAAGTACAAGCCATCAGGTCAAACATTGTTACAAACCAGCAAAATAACAAAACGATGCTGCACTTAAAATCACCTAGGAATAATTTAATTACCATGACAGAATTTGACTCAGTGGATCAAAATACTGTAGTAGACTTGGTTCAGCAATTGAAACCTTCCACGAGCTGTCTTGACACAATTCCATCTAGCTTTTTCAAAACCATTGTGAAATCTGTTTAGATCGATTTACAACAAATAATTAATTGCTCACTTCAATCAGGTGAACTTCCTAAATGTCTGAAAGTAGCCGCCGTCAAGCCCATTCTAAAAAAGAGAACACTGGATGTCTCCCTGCTAGCAAATTATAGACCAATTGCAAACCTTCCCTTCGTAACTAAAATAGTTGAAAAAGTGGTTTTTAATCAACTCAGCAATTTTTTGAGCTTAAACGGACTTTTGGATAAATTCCAGTCAGGTTTCCGACCTCATCACAGTACAGAAACAGCTCTGATTAAAGTACTGAATGATATAAGATTGAGCACTGATGCAGGGAAGGTATCAGTGCTCGTCTTGTTGGACCTCAGTGCAGCATTTGACACGATTGATCATAATATACTGTTAGACAGGCTGGAAACTTGGGTGGGATTAAATGGAACAGTCCTTAAATGGTTCAGGTCCTATTTGGAGGAAAGGAGTTACTTTGTGACCATTCGAAATTTTGAATCTGATCGAAAGGCCATGACATGTGGGGTCCCTCAAGGGTCAGTCCTTGGACCGTTGTTGTTCAGTCTGTATATGTTACCTTTGGGTCAAATGCTTCAGAACGCCGATGTTGACTATCATAGTTATGCAGATGACACACAACTGTATTTATCTATGTCCCCAAATGACAGCAGTTCTATTAACGCATTGTGTCATTCTCTAGAGCAAGTTAACAACTGGATGAACCAAAATTTCCTCCAGCTGAACGAAAACAAAACGGAGCTCATTGTTTTCGGCAATAAAGAAAAGAGGATTGCTGTTAAAAAACAGCTTGAGTCACTGTCTTTAGAAACTAAAGACCAAGTTCGAAATCTTGGGGTATTAATAGACTCAGATCTGACCTTCAGTAATCATATTAAATTTATCACTAAAACAGCCTTTTACCAGCTGAAAAACATATCCAGACTGAAGGACTGCATGCTTCAAGCAGACCAAGAGAAGCTTATCCATGCTTTTATCTCCAGCAGACTAGATTACTGTAACGGTCTTCTGACTGGACTCTCTCAAAAGAACATGAGACAATTGCAGCTCATTCAGAACGCTGCAGCTCGAGTTCTGACCAAAACAAAAAGATCAGAACATATTACTCCAGTACTTAAGGATTTACACTGGCTCCCTGTCAGCTGTAGAATCGATTTTAAAGTTCTGCTACTCGTCTATAAATCACTAAATGGTTTGGGTCCTGAATATATCCAAGAAATGCTGATTGAGTACAAGCCCAGCAGGGCTCTGAGATCTACAGACTTGGGCCAACTAGTGGAACCCAGAGTTC
Source organism: Festucalex cinctus (assembly GCF_051991245.1). NCBI lineage: Eukaryota > Metazoa > Chordata > Actinopteri > Syngnathiformes > Syngnathidae > Festucalex > Festucalex cinctus. The sequence goes on from NC_135415.1 coordinate 1,755,424, forward strand.
GAAGCAAACATGGTGAAGCTGCATTTAGCTATTATGCAGCACACAGATGGAATAGGCTACCAACAGAAGTGAAGTCAGCCCCGAGTGTAAATGCTTTCAAATCCAGGTTAAAAACTTTGCTTTTTTCTTATACCTTTGATTAGGGACTTTTAAACAGCTTTAATTAAGTGTTTTTTTTGTTTTTTTTATTATTATTTTTATTTTTATTTGTATTTGTATTTTTATTTTTATTTTTATTTTTATTTTTTATTTTTATTTTTATCATTATCATTTTAAACTTCCTTATGTTAAATTTTTTAAAGTTTGTTGAATAATGTTTTAAGATTGTTAGTTTGTAACCTATTTTTATTTATTTTTCTTCCTCTGAATGTTAACTACTGTTTCTTGATGCTTATGTGTTGTCTTTCCTCGTGTAAAGCACATTGAGTTGCCTTGTGTATGAAATGTGCTATACAAATAAACTTGCCTTGCCTTGCCTTGCCTTGTAAATGATAGCCCGAAGAAAGGCTCGCTGTTGCTCCCAAGGCTGCACAAAACTTTGTCCACACACGGGATATGAACTGGGGGCCTCGGTCCAAGACAATGTCCATGGGGATTCCGTGGACTCTGAAAATGTGGCGGGTTAACAAGTTCGCAGTCTCAAGGGCAGATGGCAGTTTTGGCAGGATGATGAAATGAGCCATTTTAGAGAAACAATCTACTACAGTCAGTATTACTGTGTTGCCTCGGGAAGCAGGGAGGCCAGTAATAAAGTCCAATGATACATGTGACCACCAATGCGTAAGGGTCGTAGCAATCCTGCTGGAGGTCGATGGGAAGCCTTACTGCAGGCACAAATTGAGCAGACACTGATGAACTCAACAACGTCCCTCTGCATGTTAGGACACCAAAACTTCTGAGCGATAAGTAAATGCGTACGTCTCACTCCGGGGTGGCAAGCGATCCGCGAACCATGTCCCCATTGAAGCACCTTTGTGCGCAGATGGTTGGGGACAAACAATCTCACCTCCGGACCTCCGTCTGGAATTTGGATCTGGTGGAGGGCTTCTTGGACTCTTCTTTCTCCCTCCCACCATAACGCTCCCACCACCCGGGCACTTGGAACAATGGTCTCGTTGGTGTCTTCCACGGCAGGATCATAGATCCTAGACAACGCATCGGGTTTGGTGTTGGAGGAGCCACTTCTGCAAGTCATTGGTAAAGTTGAATCGGGCGAGGATCAGCGTCCAACGAGCCTGTGTGGAGTTGAGTCGCTTGGGTGCGGATGTAGGCCAGGTTCTTGTGGTCCGTGAAGACTGTATATTGTTCCTTTTCCCCCTCCAGCCAGTGCCTCCATTCCAGAGCCAGAACAATGGCCAGCCCGCATCATAATTAGCCTCAGCCGAGCTGAGGCATCAGGAAAAGAAGGCACAGGGGTGAAGCCTCCGGTTGACCGGGGAGTTCTGCGAGAGGACTGCTCCAACTCCGGAGTCCGATGCGTCAACCTCGACAACAAAAGAGAGTTCGGGATTAGGATGATCCAGTACAGGTGGACATGTGAATAAATCCTGACATAAATCCTGAGTCTGACAAAGGCGGACTCAGCTTCTGGGCTCCATTTAAACAACTTTATTTAACATCAACCTCATCAGAGGTCCTGCTCTCTGACTTTCATTTCGTATGAAGCGCCGATAGAAATTAGCGAAGCCCAAAAACCGCTGTAACTGCTTCCTCCTGGTTGGGGTTGGGCAGTCGATCACTGCTTGCATCTTTGCGGGGTCAGCTCGCAAGTGACCCTTCTCTACAATGAACCCCAGAAATTCCATTGACTCAGAATGGAACTCACATTTCTCAGCCTTCACATAAAGTTGGTTCTCTAGCAAGCGTTGCAACACCATTCTGACATGGTGACGGTGTTCATTAAGATCTTTGGAAAAGATTAAGATATCAAGGTAGACGAAACAAAATTGATTGGGCATGTCTCTCAACACATCATTTATTAGCCATTGAAAAACAGTTGGGGCATTATTAGGTCCGAAAGGCATGACCAGATATTCAAAGTGACCTAACAGAGTTTTAAATGCTGTCTTCCACTCATCCCCCTCTTTGATCTTCACCAAACGGTATGCACTCCGGAGATCTAGTTTGGTGAACACTGTTGCTGACCCTAAGGGAGAGAATGCTGAATCCAGTAGTGGTCGCGGGTATTTATCGTTAACCGTAATGTCGTTAAGGCCCCGGTAGTCAACACATGGATGTAAGGTCTTGTCCTTCTTATCAATTAAGAATAACCCAGCACCCACTAGCGAAGACGAAGGGCGGATCAAACCGGAAGCTAGTGACTTAGTTGCGTACTCGTGTAACGCTTCCTGTTCGGGTTGGGACACCTGGTACAGTTTGAAATTTGGTAATTGGGCATTTGGAATAAGGTGTATCGCACAGACATGAATGATGTGGAGGCAAGGATCGGGCTCGGTCCTTGCTGAATACCTTCTTCAAGTCATGATACTCGAAAGGAACGTTATTCAACTCAATGACCTTGAGACTAGGTTTCTGTAATGGTTGACGAACGTCCTCAGTGGACTTCATGTAGTAGGAATGACAGAAAACACTTCAATTCTCTATGGCTGAGATGGGTTAGGGTTAGGGGGTTAGAGTTAATGCAGTTAAAGTCAGGATTATGCATCTTTAACCATGGAAGGCCTAAAACGACAGGAGCAGACTGGATGGCATGATCAAGAAGCGAATCGTCTCATTATGGTTGCCGGAAAGCTGTAGATTAAGGGGAGGTGCAATGCGGGTTAATTCAGCCAGAAGGCGTCCGTCGAGATCGAACACCCATCTAGGTTTTCAAAGTCGGAGAGCAGGACAGGTAAGGACTCCTAGAACCCCTGAATCAATAAAACAGTCATCGGCCCCGGAATCGATTAGAATATTTCTCTTAATGACCTGCCCAAAACCCCACACTTCCCCAGCCAGTCCAAGTCTTTTTGCATTTGTGTCCGTCACCTGATCAAAATGTTCTGTCTCGTCCTCATAGTACTCACATTGGTGATAGGTGCTGGGGCAGGCTGACTGGTTCTCCATCGGTCGCTGTCCTCTCCGAACCGAAACAGGACCAGCTCAATGCGGAGGTGGGATCGGGCATGACGATACTTGGTTACCGAGTTGACCACAGTAGAGGCAAGCCCCAGTCTGGAAGCGTCTCCGTCGATCAGCCTGACTGGGGCGTCCTCCGCCGATCTGCATGGGCTCCTCTCCAGAAGCTTGGTCTCTCCTTCCTGGCTCGATGACTGATGTCGCAACCCCGGGGCCACCTCCATGATCCGTTGGGACGGTCTCGGTGGTACGCGAGGGGTACCGAGGAAGCTCCATGCGACGTTCTCTCCAAAACTCCCTCAAGCGGTTGTCCAATCATATGGCAAGAGCGATGAGTCCCTCTAAATCAGTTATTTCATCCCTGACAGCTAGCTCGTCCTTTACTCGCGGGTCCAGGCCCCGGCGGAAAATACTACACAAAGCAGTGTCCTCAAAACCACTTTCTGCAGCCAGTATGTGGAATTCAATGGCATAGTCTGCCACAGATTGGTTTCCTTGGTATAATCCATCAGTCTACTTCCAGCCTCCTTGCCTTTGACAGGATGATCAAAGACGCGTTTGAATTCAGCAAGGAAAACCGGCAGCGAAGTGCACACTACTGGTTTGGCATTGCTTACCGCTAGTGTTGTGTCGGTCACGACCGATTCGTTCTTTAGAATGAATCTTTTCAGTGAACGTGAGTGAACGGATCACTTCTTGAAGTGATTCGTTCTTCTCTCAGTTCATTTGAGAACAGCCACGCTCATGCCGTCAGTCTTCGCGAACGACTAATCAGAAGCTAGCGTCAGACGTGGGCAGGATTTTACTACACATGCAGCCTCACTATTGGTTTTCAGGAACGAGTCACTGGGGAAGCTTCCCGTTCGCGAGACATGAACGGATCAGTGAGTGAACGAGTCAGTGGGTGAACTTGTTGCCATTTGCGGTTCACGAACGGATTAGTAAGTGTACGAGTCAGTGAGTGAACGTGCTACCTCCATTTCCCGTTCGCGTACGATTCATTGAGTGAACGTACTGCCATACCAGTTCAGTAGGTGAGTGATTGTAGTCTTGCCATGAGTGATTCACGATTTGCCAAGGAACTAACTACTCACGGAAACGCCACTAATTCCGTGCTGGCGGGGACAAGCTTTCGTTATCATGTGTTTCTCCAAGCTAACGGCTAATGTGGTGTCCGTCCACGTACTGGGCTGGGGGCAAGCGCATAAAAACTAAATAGAGCGAGTGACAGTCTCTCTCTTTCACCAGCACATGCCTCGCGCTGCAGCAGCGGCGAGATGACGTTGTTGGGGATATCTAACAGATTTATTATCCTCTCTGTGTACTGTGGGTGATGTCGACTGTAATTATTATTATTATTACTATTATTATTATTATTATCATTATTACTACAGTTGAATTTAAAAAGTATGTCATTTAAAAAACTTTTTCTTTTTTTTTGTCACGACGTCCGGGGGGGTGTTGTGTGAACGATTCGGTGAACGAATCTTTTGAATGGTTCTTTTAAATGAACTGATTCTCGTGATTCAGTTCACCTAAAAGAACTGCAATGCCCATCACTACTTACCGCCGTAGCCAAGTTGCTGCTTTACCCGTATGTAAACTCATCAGAAACGTGACTTCAGTCTTATCTTGAGAATAGGTAAAGGGTTGTTGGTCAAATACTAACGAACAGTGTTGAATAAATTCTCTGCACGACCCAGGCTAACCCCCATTGCGAGACGGATGCGGAAGACTCGGTTCACGCAGTGGAGGTGAGGGCCCCGCTGGTTCCCTAGACACAACATTTGTGGATAAATCATCAAACTGATTGGCTAAGGTAAAACTGATTGGCTCCTTACCAGTTGAAAGAGATTAAAGATTCCTGACGTCACATAATTGCTGGTTACATGCTGATTACATCAGTTCAATTAAAACAAAACATCAGACATCACACATATTCATGACAGTACTTATGTGCATTAAAAATCTAAAACGGGTTGGCGCCGACCCGAACACAAGAGGAAGGTTAATGCTTTTATGGCCAGATATTCACTTGTGAAGAAGTGGGAAATAAACAAATTTGCAAGGAAAACTAGACTAAGTGCAATTTCTGAGGAAATTGCGTGGGAAAGCTGAAAGCTGAATGCTCATAGCTGAATGCTAAGCTGAATGTCAATAGCTGAATGCTAATGAAGGAAATCCATCCATCCATCCATTTTCTTGACCGCTTATTCCTCACAAGGGTCGCAGGGGGTGCTGGCGCCTATCTCAGCTGTCTCTGGGCAGTAGGCGGGGGACACCCTGGACTGGTTGCCAGCCAATCGCAGGGCACACAGAGACGAACAACCATCCACACTCACACGCACACCTAGGGACAATTCGGAGAACCCAATTAACCGGCCATGCATGTCTTTGGAATGTGGGAGGAGACCGGAGCACCCGGAGAAGACCCACGCGGGCACGGGGAGAACATGCAAACTCCACCCAGGAAGGCCGGAGCCTGGACTCAAACCGGAGTCCTCAGAACTGGGAGGCGGACGTGTTTCCCTAATGAAGGAAATAGAAATATAAATTCTGTGAAAATTACACAGTAATTAACTATTAATTACTAGTAGTTGTAGTAGTAGTAGTAGTAGTAGAAACAGTATTAGTCTTATTAGTAATTATTAAGTAGTTAAATAACAAATACAAACCCATCACCCATTCTCATTTGGTAATCAGCACTAGACACCGACCATACATTACTAGGAGAGTAACTTTTTTTTTTTAATTCATCTATTTATAAGCAATGCCTATACTCATTCACATCTTTGGGTGACGGTGTTGAAAAAAAAGGGATTATCAACAAACGTCAGCTAAGATCAGCACAAAAAAGAATGCCATGTCAGTCTACTTGGCACAAAACACAACTCCTTGTCTAATCAGATGGCACCTTAAAGTCAGGTCACTTCAGCAGCGTTCCATTCATAACATTATTCATGATCATCATCAGACTACTGCAATTGGCTGGCAACCATTCAATCAGGGTGCACCCCACCTACTGCCCGAGGCTGGATAGGCTCCAGCACCCCCGCGATCCTTGTGAGTAGTAAGCGGCAAAGACAATAGATGGATGAATCATCGGACTAACAGAAGGCGAATTTATCAGCCAACGAGAGAAAGAAAACGTCTTCAGAAATTCATTTTGTCATATCTAGTGATATTTCTGTGATTCAAAACTTTTTTTTTTTCGTCTGAGGAAATATTCTAATATTTTGAGATAGGATAATTGAGTTTTCTTAAGCTGTAAGCCATAATCAGCAATATTAAAATAATAAATGGCTTGCAATAGGTCGCTTGCACATGTCGTCACTTCCGCCTCGGATTTCTCGTAGTCGCCATGCTGGGTGGCCTCCATTTACGTAGCGATTCGGTCTAACACGTATCTATCACGTTTGTTTTCTGCGTTTAAAATGGTACATTGTTGCTGCATCGTTGGCTGTTCGAACAAAGCCAAGGGGGAAAATGGTCGGTCTTTTTTCCGAATTCCGAAAATAATTAGGAACCAGGGCCTGGAGACAGGAGTGCGGACTCCGGAGGGAAGTCGTTACTTTGGGCTCGTGTGTGCAGCGATCACTTTGTGAGCGGTAAGCTTGTTTACCTTTATTTAATGCATGAGGATTAATAACGTTTCGACCGCCCATATATGGGCAAGTTGCTTATGTTTTGGATTCATGAGCAAGCAAGTTCGGTAGTACAAGCTGGCTAGCGGACGTTAGCCGAAAGCTAACATCGAACATTTTCACCCAAGTAGTGCCAGTGCAAAGTGTTTACTGCTGAAATTGGATTGATTAGTCTTGGGCTTTTAATGCCGATAACATGTTTTTTGGTGGCAAAATGTAAACTTGGGGAAAAAAAAGAGACAGAAGGGGCTGATGCAAGAAAACAGACCCCCGGGGGTGATGCAAGAAGACAGACCCCCGGTAGCCTACACATCATGCTAAAGAACTTATTCACGGCCACCCTACTGCGGTAAAATAACCAGTCTTTCCATATTTTATTTGTTTATATATTTGTTTATTTTAACAGGTCACCCTGCGCCCGTTTTTTCTGTCCAATCATCCCGACTGTGCTCCAACATTAAAGTTGGGTCCCAAGTTACAACATCTATGTCTCAGCCCAGTCGGTGCCAAGATATGAACGTGCACAGGAGAGACAAGCAAAGAAAAGACGACTCGAAGTGGCAGAGAGTTTGTTGCAGTTATGCAGCCAGATGGCTCCAGTAACCTGTACCCTCAAGTACTGCTGACATCATTGACTCTGGTATGCCACTCAGAATTCATTACATGATATATTGTATGCATGAGTGAATGTATGTGTTTGTTTGTTTGTGTACACGCACCTTATATTTTAGAGACATTTGGAAGTGTTTATAGAAATAAGTATTTGCCTGTAGCAATGTTCATACATTAAAAAATGCAACAAAATGTGTACATTTCTTTTACACTGACAAAAAAACTATACTACTTTACTATATTAAACCTATTACTGGTACCGTATTTTTTTGTGATTTTTTCTTTATTTTTTTCTTTAGGGATCTCATGCCACACCGACTTGATTGCCAATGACATGATGGAAACGAAGGCGAGCATCAAAGCATTGGAGGAGGACAACATGCGACTGTTTGTTTGGCGCTAATAAAGGCAGCGTTTATACAAATTATATTGTTGGGTTTGTTTACAAAGCTATACATAATACAAATGACAGGATTTGACTCAATGTGCAATATGGTCCCTCTTAAAGTAATGGCATAAATCTATTATTTCTAAAAGCACAAAAAATGAAGTGAATAATGATTAGATGTAGTAATTTCAGGGTTAAAAATTGAACTGTTAATTAATGTAGTTTATTTTAGCACAGGTGCCTACCATCCTGAGATGACGGTATGATGTAATGTTGATGGGGTACGCAATGACTTTCATTATGCTATGTACAGAGGAAAAAGTTGCTCTCTTTTAAATTTGTTTAATGAAAGACAAGTACCAGTACTGTGTTACAGTTTTCCCAATAATCCTTGTTTCACACTTGTCACAAAACCACTGTCCTTTTGGCAGTCTAGATTGGCACACTTCAAGTGATATCATTTGATTTTACAATCTGCTGCAGCACAAAAAACTACTTTATTCCGCATCTTTGAAGTACATGAGCAAGTGGTAGGTGACAGCGGCTGAGCAGGAACACTGGAAGTCCACTGCTGATCTAGTAAATGCTCTCCCGAGCAATTCAGGTAAGGAGGGGATTTTGGGAAAAAAAAACTCTGGCTTTTCCAACTGGCCAAAACGAGCGATCTGGGTGGACTCGCTCAATCACACTTTGTCCACACCACAAAGTCGCAGAAGTCCGTCCAGTTAAACTCATCTGTGCCTGAATCTGAAAATATTACAAACATTGTAATGAAAATATGAAACATAGAATTAAATAAGAAACTACAAAAAGTAAAGCCATACATACCTGGTAATACTATTGGTGTTGTCGTGACAAGTGATGGGAATTGTTGCCATCTGGCACCAGACAGAAATTGGGTGTTGTGACAGCCTCCTTAACCGTGAGATCATAAGAAAAGCTGTCAGTATGCTCAGTAGTTACCATGAACACGTTTTATTGTACTGGAAACTGAAACTAAAAATACGTCCTCTGAGAGTGGTTAACCTTAACCATTTAGAATAAGTTGATTAAGTAACATGTAACTAGTGAAAGGGTAGCATTAAATTTAATTAAGCCACGGGGAGGCTGTGCAGTTACTTTTTATTCTTATACGCTCTGCCATATTTGCCTGTTATAAAATTATTAGAAAAACCACATCAGGTAAAGCCAGCTGTGCATGTAAACACAATGATAACAGGAAGCCTGAGAACAAATCAACATTTTTGTGTGCAGAATTACCAACACCATGTGGTTTACTTACGTGCAACAGCAACCGTTTCTTCTGATGCGATGTTAAAGTTTACACTCTGTATCCACCCGCTTACAAAATAATTGTAAGCCTCCAGGGATTTGTTGGCGTGTTATGGAGCATGTTGTCAACACGAGGTAGGGAAAGATGTCCAGAGATGTCACATTTGGCCAGCAAGCTTTCTCCGTCAAAAAAAAAATCACCCTTGGTCAGGACGTAATTAGGATCAATCCCGCCACACAGAGACACCTTCTGCCTGTATCGTTTTTGATCTTCCGGTAAATCGTGAAAATACTGCGAAAATTACATCAGGTTGATAAGCTCTACCGTGTAACTCGCGAGTGTACCTTGTGAACCGGCGGACACCCAATATGGCGCCCGAAGGAAAAACTCCCATGATGCATTACGATGTGCAAGCGACCTATATTTCAATTAATTTGTAATAAATCCAGAATGTATGGCATTTTTACTTATTTAATTGCATTACAAAAAATAATGGACTTCACAAACAGTCCTGTACATCAGTGTCAGTCACGTAATATTCTGGCCACTCGCGCTCGATAATTAGGTGCTACTGACAAATTCTGTTATTTATTATTATTATTTTATTTTTTTTTTTACTGAAAATCAGTGATCACGTTGTAACAATTATGGCCCAGTCCACCCTCTATTCTTTTTTTTTTTTTTTTTTTTTTTCCTTCTTCCAAAGAGAACTCTGCAGGTCTACAAAATTCCACAGCTCAGGAAGGATCTAATCTTGGTTAGGTCTGCAGGTGGTCACTCAACCACAAACAAAGCTCTTTTGAAGCCGCTGAACAGGTCACATAGGAATTTTTGCGTCTGCAAAAAGACTTTGTTTAAGCCCGAGCTCCCGGGGTCGGAGAGCTCTGTTATGACTTCAGAGACACAGCCAACTGGTCACAGGAATGTTTATGACGTTCTTTATCAGCTACAAGAAGATGCTAGGCACCGCTCTCCAGGGGTCAGTGACCAGAGTCACCCCTGGAACATCTAGATGGAGCAACAGCGCCGCCAAGTGGTGGAACTTGGGACTATCCTTAGTGACAGTTCTTACAAGTAACTCCATTTTACGCGTTTATACCATTCATAATTCTTGATAGATAACTGAACTACGAATGATTCTTGCTATGTCTTTGTGTGTATGAACGTCCTATCGCATTTGTATTCCATAAGGAATGAAAGGTAATTAATATCTCTTAGTTTAGTCAGATTAGGCAAATAGGAATTACCTCACAAAATTAGTTATGATGCGTCAATCGTGATGTGTGCTAAACGTTGTTTTGTGGGAAAACTGGCTTGCCAGCCTGACCAAATTTAATGCCAAATTATTAATCCTTTTAATAATTTGCTTTTTAAAGTCTGTGTTGAACGAATAGAAGGGTTGTGCCCATCACCCACGATTGGCCCCGCCCAGAAACTTTAAAACAACGAGGGGATCCCCCCTCGTTCGCTCTCTTTTGCCCCTCTTACCGCTTGCTCACTCTTCCTGCAAGCTTACTGCGTCCCCATCACTTCCACACCTGCTCCCACTGACTCTTTGTTCCAAACACGTGGCCCCTTTTTCCTGGCAGCGACAAGTTGCCACGAGAGCAGACACTCGGAGCAGGTGTGCTCAACTTCAACGCTGACCCCCAAAGAGACTCTTTTACTTCCTTTTTTTTTTTTTTCTTCACCATCGGTGACCGCCCGCTACCAACGAGTTCCGCGGCCCCGTGGTACACTTGCATCGTACCGCCAGATTCAAAGCTGTGCACCCAAGCCAATCTCACCTGCTATTCGGTGGCGCCCCGCCACGGTGCAAGCTCACCTCCAACGGCTGGCCTGCAGGCACGCAGCGGACCGAGCTCCAACAACTGAAATCGGACAGCTGAGACACCACCCCGCCGCGGTGCAAGCTCACCTCCAACGGCTGGCCTTCTCCGGTGGACCGAGGGCGGACCGTGCTCCAACACCTGGAGTCTAGGGCGGTCCAGCGGAACCAACCACGCCAGAGAAAGATCTCGCCGACCAATTAGGGGACGAGCCGCGCAACAACGTCAGCCCCCCCGAGCGGCTCCCTTCCTCACCTGTGGAATAGCTTTTTTTTTCTTGCCTTTTTGAACGAACATTGACTATTTTTTCCCCCTTTTTCAAAAGACCTCCCGTTTCTGCTCGTTCGACGCAGCACCCAACTCGTAAGTGCACGTTTGATCCCCAATTCGACATATCACTGTGTGCAACTTACATTTGAAACATATCACAGATCTGGCAAGTTAAATGTCTCTTTTCCTGTTTCCTTATTCGTTCACATTCTTTCCCTATTTTGATTAGCTTTATTTTATTTCTTTTCTTCTGACGGTAGAATAGTTAGATATAGGCAGTGTTTTGATTCTGTAGTGTAACAATCGTGAATAAATGCATGTTTTATTAACTCTATTCCGCCTAAGTCATCTGTGTTTCCGAGTGGATTATTATTCTTTTGTTAGTACAACGAACCACTGAAGATTGAGTGCAGTGACTTTAGATTATGAATGGCTGATGAATAAAGGATTTTGGTCGTTGTTTGCTCCTGTTAACCAAAGCAAAGCCAACGTGGTGCCCCTAGAGGTTATCGAGGTAAATACAATTGACCTCTGTAACGTCCAGATTATTAATTCGTCAAAAAGACGACCCAATTATCTCTACAACATGTTTTCTCACCGAATGAAGCACGGCATCGGAACAACGTATCGCTGGACACTTGCCGAGCCTCTGCTTCAAGCGTTCCGTTATGTTGTGTTGCAAATTAAAAAAAAGAGACAAGCGATTATGATACTTCTGTCACGAGCACTGATACTCTTCTTGAGCGTCTGCTTTGAGTGTAACATCACTCGCATTTACAACAGGCCACATTTTACAATTTTGACAAGATCAAATGGCTGTTGTCAAGAGATTTTAGTTTTAACATTAACGCCTGACTGGGATCGTACCCGTGACCTCACGGTTCATGCTTCAGTGCGCTATCCGCTCAACTACGGAGAAAGGATGTGAAGCTTTGCTTCGATTTTGTAGTAATCAGGTGATTCACGGAGGGCTTGCTATCTGAAACCACATTTTACTTACTGAATTGATGGATGCACCTAGGGATTAGTATATATTAGGGGTGTAAAAAAAAAAACGATTCGGCGATATATCGCGATACTCCATCGCGCGATTCTCGAATCGATTCAATAAAAAAAAATCGATTTTTTTTTTTTTTTTTAAGAGCTCAGAATTGTTCATTCGGTAGTCTTACCGATTCAACGTCTTATCATCATTGCCTTTTTTTTTTTTGTGTGTGTGTGTGAATTGATTTTTAAACTTCCATTTTTAATGGAAAAATATTCAACAAAACGTCTGACTTCGGGTTAGGATTCACACCTTGAGCATGGAAGAATGTTATATGAACGGAACATTAAGCCTTAATATTTTATTTTAATGCTGTTCAAACATGAAACAGATTACAAACTCTATAAGACTGAAATTTCCGATAAATAAATAATACATTTTCATATAAATCTTACACTCTACAAGCTTACTGATTAGTATTTTCTAAATTTGAATGAAAAAAAATCGCAACAATCGACTTATAAATTCGTATCGGGATTAATCGGTATCGAATCGAATCGTGACCTGTGAATCGTGATACGAATCGAATCGTCAGGTACTAGGCAATTCACACCCCTAGTATATATATATATATATATATATATATATATATATATATATATATATATATATATATATATATATATATATATATATATCTTTTATGTAAAACAATTGAACAATATTCATGTATGAAATGATAGTTGAGGGTGACAAAAAACAACATTTCCCCACCGAGATTCGAACCGGGACTTGCGTGTTTCTAAAATGCACCTGCGATCAAGTTACTTACCAGGTGAGCTAACCTGACTTGTTGCAAATCAGAGCAAATTGGCCTATTTGTCTTGCAAAGTGCCATCTGATTCTGAAAGGCAACGCTGATTGGGGACACATGCGTTTAATAATTTTACTATAACGCATTTCCTGACATGATAGTCAGTTGGTGTACATTTATACCCCTTAGCATAATTGCCACGGATACATTTCCAATGCACAGTCGGCGGTGTGATTTGAACCTGCGACCTCCTGGTTACTGTACAACGCACTCTGAATAAGAAATCATTGTTATATATTATGTTGTACATTTTTACTGCCATACCTGATTTATTGTGTCGAAATATGGGGGAAATACATACAAAACCAACATACAATCTGTCTTTAAATTACAAAAAAAAGAGTCATACGAATAATTAACATTATATAGAACCAACAAATTTGTTATTCAATAAATTAAATACTCTCAAATTCCATGACCTTGTCGAATTTAAAACAGCTCAAATAATGTAATTTAAAAAGAGATTTAAAAAAGATAATGATAGAAAAATATGTAAATCAGGTATAACTGGAAATAACTGTGTGGGCATGTATGTTTATATGTGTATGTACTGTGCATGTGTGCCCACATATGTTCAACACATTTATTGTATTGTATATGTAGGGCTTTACTTTGGCTCTCTTTTTTTGTGTAAATGTAATGGGTAAGCACTTAAAACTCATACCATTATATCTGTGAAATTAAGATGTTTTGTTTATTTTCTATTGTTTAATTTTTACGTTAGTAAGAACAACTTGTTTGTATATTATCATGATAGAAGTATTCGGAAGTAGGACTTGGTTTGTTTTTGTACTTCTTCCTACTCCTTTTTGAACATGTAAATTATGATACTATTGACATTTTTTTTCTTTTCTCCTTTTTTTAAACCTCAACTTGTATTTTGTACTTGTGATGTTTGTGTTTATGTTCAATGAACCAACCAACCAAAAAAATAATTGTTCATTTATCCTGATTGTAATCTCGTCAGTCATTTTAATTTCTGATCATATACAACATAACTATTGATGTTGGTTGGAATGTTAAGATATTCTAGATTGATACATTAATACATATAAAATTATGTAACTTCATTAAAACATAGACGTAAACTAAAGTGGGCCGGTCTGAGCCATGAAACTCCAGGGCTGAAAATGAGTCCCAGTCCAGCCATGGTTACAGATATAAAACAATATGTTGGATTAATCCTCTCCTAAACCTTTAGTGACAGAGGCAACTTAATTTGAACTGCAAAAAGGGATAAAGAGACAGATGTGAACAATGGCTATATTTGACTTACCTTGCAGTATATGAACATGCTGATGTCCATCCATATGATGAGGCAGGTGACCTGTCAGTTCTCTGAAAAGTCTTATCTGGTCTCTCAGCTCTAGTTTCACCTGAAATGGGAAAAAAAAGAAGACTGACATGGGGAAAAAGTACTCAGGATGTCGCGATCACATTTTTTTTAACCCAAGTTTGAATCCGAGTCACCTCATTTTGAAGATCGGCCTATTCCGAGTCCCGATCCAATACCTTGGCATTGTATTATGGAGAGAAAAAAATAGTGCATGTACACACACACACACACACATATATATATATATATATATATATAGGGCGGCACGGTGGTCGAGTGGTTAGCACATCCGCCTCCCAGTTCTGAGGACTCCAGTCCGAGTCCAGGCTCCGGCCTTCCTGGGTGGAGTTTGCATGTTCTCCCCGTGCCCGCGTGGGTCTTCTCCGGGTACTCAGGTCTCCTCCCACATTCCAAAGACATGCATGGCAGGTTGATTGGGCGCTCTGAATTGTCCCTAGGTGTGCTTGTGAGTGTGGGTTGGTTGTTGGTCTCTGTGTGCCCTGCGATTGGCTGGCAACCAGTCCAGAGTGGCCCCCGCCTACTGCCCAGAGCCAGCTGAGATAGGCGCCAGCACCCCCCTTGTGAGGAATAAGCGGTCAACAAGATGGATATATATATGTATATATATATATATATATATATATATATATATATATATATAGTAAGGGAAATCGGTCCAATTAATTATTAAATCAATAATTGTTAATTATTAAATTAATAATCAATTGGCTCATTAATTGAAGGAGACTCAAACTTAATGTTTAAATTAAGTTGAGCTTGCCTGCGGAGCACCACATCTCTTTTTGATAATTTTATCAGGATAACAGATGAGAACCTCGTTGAATCAGTCATTAAAAAAATGAAGGTTGTGCCCTTACTACAATTTTGTGAGTTCTTTGTTCAGCTTAGAGGTCACTATAAATTGATGAAACACACACACACAGTAAAAACAGGTTTTGAGTTTTTTCGCCGCGCCTGTCGCAACACGCGATGGCTTCTGTGCGTTGCCGTGTGCTGGAGGTTAAGCAAGCTGGGCTAGCTATTTGTCTGGCAGCAGGAACAGAAGGGCCAGGGGCCCAAGAGAGCAGAGCCAAGAGAGCCGCGGAAAGAGCGGGAGCCAAAAAGGAGCCAAGAGAGAGAGCAGCAAGCAGGGAGCGTGCTTTTAAATTGGGAGGGCGGCGGCCTCCACACCAGGGGTCCGGTAAGACCAAAGTGGAAAATTACCAGCTTGGAGAGGGTTTTGGTAGAGACTAATCAGATTGAATCTGGATCCCATGTTTGTTGAGATTCTAAGGTCAGAATTCAATCAATGCAACACGTACAATTGAATACCTCAAATGAAATGTTACCTAGCTTACACTGTTAAAACGTGCATACACATGAAAGTTTAGTGGAGAATCTGCCACTGCAATGGAACATTTTCATGACATTTCATGGAGTCAACATGTCAAAAATGGCAAACATAACATCTTATAATTCATTGTTCTGTTGCAAAATAAGAAAGTCAAGTTTCTAAGAAGGCTTTTACTGTTCTGACTTGCGTGTGTGTGCGTGTGCGTGTGTCAGTCAGAACATGTGTGGCTGTTTGTGGGTGATGTTCTTGTCCTCCCCACCCCCCACGGTGGCATGTCCAGGACACAGGAGTGGAATTCCTTTGGAACTGAGGTTGCAAAAAGTTACAAGCGGCCGATCATCGTTACAATGAAACAAGTATTGGCATTGTAAAACAAGTATTGACATTGTAAAAGGTTGTATTAAAAAATAAAATACAGTACTTGTTTCAATGTCAACGCAGATTTTTCCACAATGACAATTTCTTTTTTCCAATACCAAATCTTATTGTTAATGTTGTGGCTCCATGGTTTTGGCAATAGTTTTCAAATAAAAAAATATAGCAATTTCCCACTTTATTTAACATTTATTTTAAGTGTGAAATTGAAAAAAAAAAAGACTACCAATGTAAGCCCCAATTATTTATGATCAAACCACGGCCACTTCCGGTTAGGGCCACACGCCATCCAAATAGAGATACAGATAATTTAGATTGTTGAACAGATACATATAGTGGTGTACTCGCTCAATCCTGCTGACCATCATTTCAGTGTTTCATGGTGCTTTCTGTCTTTTGTGTTATTTTATTGATACTTATTTTATTTACTTATTCACTTCCCTACACTTATTAATTTTTAATGTTTATTTCATTTTCTTGTATACTTAACTACTTATATTTATTAGAGGTGTCCCGATCCGATAAAACAGTATCAGATTTTTTCTGTCTATGTCCAAAAATATCCGATATTTGCACTCATATACAAGGCAGGCCATTCCAGTGTCCGCTCCGCTGAATTTATTGTGCTTGATGACCAGCCCCTGTCAGTCCTTAGTAATGTCACCTTTAAACACTTAATTGAGCACCTCGAACCTTACTACATTATGCCGAGCCATCACTACTTTGAAGATAAAACTATACTGCAGATGCATGGTGAGGTTCTAAGGTGTGTAGCGGCTTATGTGGCAAAAGCTAACACTGTTAGCTTCACCATGTACATCTGGAGCTCAGACCACCATCCGCTGTCCTTAATAAGTCTGACTGCGCACTGGATTGAAAACAAATTTACGTGTAGGAGACTAGTGTTACATGCATGCGAGTTCAGAGGTTAACACATGTTTGGACATTTGTTTCCGTTTGGACATTTGTTGTAACAGTCAAGGCTACATGATAAGGCTGTATGTATTGTGGCTACAATGAAACTGCTGTCAATATGCAAAATGGGGGTTGGTGGTCTGGTTCCTGGAATGCAGCTGGCGGGGGCCGCTCTGCTGGGTGAGCTAGGCTGGGCAGCACACAGGAGTCATCAGATCTACAACGTGCTAGCAACCAGTGGTGCTACCTGACCAGAATCGAGGCAAAAATTGCTTGAATAGCAATGGGCAGGATGCAAGCCGATCTACTCTTCTGGAAACCACAACATGTGTGAAAGCTGACCCGAGGTCAACGAAGACGCTACTGGTGAAAGAGAAGAATTGCGCTTGCCTTGGCTGCTCGCCTGGCGGGGTGGGCCTGCTGGTGGCATCTGGGGACCGATTCACCAGTTCTAAATGATTGGGACTAGCTGCAATCTACACACGAACATTCAAGATGAACTGAGCGAGCAGTGTCTGGGATAGTATGGGATGGATAACGCTAAAAATTAATGACTATTCTAAATAATGTATATGCGTTATAGTAATGGGTCGATGGGGACGGGTCTCGAATAAGCCTCGGCTTCTACCAGTTAGCCCTTCTTTCGGATGTCAATGTTGCAAATGACGTGGTGTGATTGATGTAAGCTGTAATGTGTCCCAAAGGAAAAAATGAATAAATAAACCAAACATAGCTACTGCAATCACAAACGCCATAGAGGACATGCTGAAGGAATAGAATATCGATAAAAATAAAGTTCATCCTAGGTGTGTGACGCTTAGGATGTTTTGCACACAGTCTTCAGCTTGTAGTACATGAAGGACTATTGTCACAGCAAGATGTAATTGATGCACTAGCCAATGCAAGAAAAATAGTGGGCCACATTAAACATTCCCCCAAGGCTTATTATACAGGCCTTGAGGACTTCCAAAGAGAGATGGACGTCACACCAAAACGTCTGCAGCAGTATGTTCAGACACGATGGAGTAGTACTAAGCACATGATTGCCAGCCTCATTCATCAAAAACCACCACAACATGCATATTCATCCATCCATCCATCCATCTTCTACCACTTATCCGAGGTCGGGTCGCAGGGGCAGCAGCTTTAGTAGGGAAATCCAGACTTCCCTCTCCCCAGCCACTTCAACCAGCTCCTCCGGCGGGATCCCAAGGCGTTCCAAGGCCATCCGAGAGATATAGTCTCTCCAGCGTCTCCTGAGTCGTCCCCGGGGCCTCCCGCCGGTAGGACATGCCCGGAACACCTCTACAGGAGGCATTCGAACCAGATGCCCGAGCCACCTCAACTGGCTCCTCTCTATGCGGAGGAGCAGCGGCTCGACTCAGTCCCTCCCGGATGACCGAGCTTCTCACCCTATCTCTAAGGGAGAGCCCAGACTCCTTCCGGAGGAAACTCATTTCAGCCGTTAGTATCCGGAATCTTGTTCTTTCAGTCACAACCCACAGCTCGTGACCATAAGTGAGGGTGGGAACGTAGATCGACTGGTAAATCGAGAGCTTCGCCCTTTTGGCTCAGCTCTTTCTTCACCACGATGGACTGATATAGAGTCCGCATCACTGTAGACGCTGCACCAATCCGCCTGTCGATCTCTCGCTCCATCCTGCCCTCACTCGTGAACAAGACGCCAGTGACTCCTCAATGCCATCCATCCATCCATCCATTTTCTTGACCGCTTATTCCTCACAAGGGTCGCGGGGGCTGCTGGCGCCTATCTCAACTGGCTCTGGGCAGTAGGCAGGGGACACCCTGGACTGGTTGCCAACCAATCGCAGGGCACACAGAGACGAACAACCATCCACACTCACACGCACACCTAGGGACAATTCGGAGCGCCCAATTAACCTGCCATGCATGTCTTTGGAATGTGGGAGGAGACCGGAGTACCCAGAGAAGACCCACGCGGGCACGGGGAGAACATGCAAACTCCACCCAGGAAGGTCCGAGCCTGGACTCGAACCGGAGACCTCAGAACTGGGAAGCGGACGTGCTAACCACTCGACTACCGTGCCGCCCGACTCCTCAATGGTGTGTGTCTATTTGTCTAAAAACCTCTGACTTATCCGGGTGAGGGCGCGCCTCGGAGGAAGTGCAATTCTCCCTTGACAGTTTGTGATACTAAACAATAGTAACTAGAATAGTGCAAAAGTCCATTTAGGAAGTTGAAACACTGCAAGAAGACGTCAGGGAAGTGAGTCCTCATTCATATGAAAGAGTATAAAAATGAGCGTTGACGCGATGTAAACGTTTCTACAGAGGGAGCAGCTCTGACCTCCGAGGGTAGGGCATTCCAGAGCACTGGAACCCGAATCGAGAACACTCTTGAACCCGCGGACTTCTTTTTGACTCTTGGCATCATCAAAAGACCAGCGTGTTGTGAATAAAGGTTTCGTGTCGGAACGGTACTATTAAGTCGACGAGATAGGAAGGTGGTAAGCCGTGTAATAATTTGTATGTAAGTAACAGAACCAACAGACCTGACTAAAAAGGTTCATATCGATTGTTAGCGGCCATATAATCATTCAGCTATTGCGCTTTTTCATGTATTTTTGCAATAAATAGTCAATTTGATATCGGCCTGTAATTACACTTTAATAATTAGATTCTGGGTCGAGGTTAATTTGTTTAAGTAGAGGTTACAGCAGAGGTAACAGCAGTTTTAAGAGCTACACGAACAGTGGCATTAAAAAGTGATAAGTTTGGAAGGTCCCAAGATAGGAAACAATTCTTTAAACCAGTTTGCCCAGAAGTGAGTCAAGCAAGCAGGTTGTTTGTTTCATCGCACTAACCAAATTCGTAAGGTTTTCAGTTATTAGCCAGACTGTCATTAATGTCATTAATAACATCAGGGATTGCGCGATTTAACTGAGATTTATGCACAGAGCCCATAATCTCATCTTTAATAAGATGGATCTTTTGTGTAAAAAACAAAAAACAAAAAAAAAAAACTGCATAAAATCTGAGCTGAATGTGATGTCGGCTGCTGTTGCGCTAACATTGCTACTGTATCAAATAAGTATTTAGGGTTATTTTTATTAAGACCGATAATTCTAGAGAGATAATTAGTTTTTGCTAAAATGACAGCTTTATATTTACTAAGGGTGTCACGATTTCGATTTTTTATCGAAATCGATCGAAATTACGTCACGATTTCGAGCATCGAAATAGAAGAGAGGACACACGATTCGATGCCCCCCCCGCGCGCCCGCCGCCACCGCCACCTCCCAGGAAAGCAAATGAGACGCAGCCATTCAGCTACTAGCTAACGGCACTTGTTAGCTGACTTCTCCTGCAGTCATGATGGCAAGCGCGGACAGACACAGCAATGGTGCTTCAAGCCGCTCCCGCTTCTCTCGTCACCAGTTTGGAAACATTTTGCGTTCCCGGTGAGTTATGTCGACAACGTTCACGTTGTCGATAAAAAGACCACAGTTGCAAGATATGCTATGTGCGCGTACTGTACTCGGCCACGGTGTTACGCCCGGCTCGTCAAGGGGAAGGGAAGTAACACAATAACAGAAAATATAGAGTAGATAAACACGGGTCGACTTTAACATCTGAGTAGTTTTAATTGAAATTTCAGGCAGGGGTTTGACAAGGGAGTGAAAGTGGAAGGTGAACAAATAATAACCGCATTTGACAGAACTGACAGAACGGAGGAGAAACAACAATAACCAATAGGGGTATAATACACGGATACACAATAGCGTCGCGCTGGCACAGTCGTCCAATCGGAGTATCGCGCTGGCACAGTCGTCCAATCGGAGTGTCGCGCTGGCACAGTCGTCCAATCGGAGTGTCGCGCTGGCACAGTCCTCCAATCAGAGTGTCGCGCTGGCGCATTCAAACTGAAGTACCATTATACGGGCACCAGCCGACACAAACACACACATACATACTAGGGGAGCGGAGCCGGCGGCGGGCCCGAGCCGCCAGCCGTAACAACGGGAAACACGACAAACATGACGGGACATTTACGCAGGCATCACAAAGATTTAGATTTATCAAATTCAACTAGAAGTGGGAAAACAACGGTCCAACCAACTATTTCATCCTCATTTACAGTGAAACTTCCACACACTTCAGCTCGCGCGAAACGCCAGATCCATAGGTCTATTTATAGCAGCAGACCTGCAGCCTTGGAAAACGCTGGATTCAAACATTTAATTAGTGTACTTGAACCACGCTACAGTATGCCCAGCAACTGTAAATGTTGGGATATAGTTTGTTCAGGCTGTATTTGTTCCATGACTTTGGATACAATATATTTTTTGTTGTTGTTGCACATTGCACATTATTTTAAGAGGAACGCACAGCACACTGTTGTAACCAAAAACAGTCAATAGATGGCAGGCACCCACTGTGACTTTTTGTTTTTGTTTTTTTATTTTTTATTTTACACTTCAGTAAGAACAAGACGGTTAACTTTATATTGTAAATAAATTCTTTGAATTTGATCATTCCTGCCTAATGTCAATTATCATATATTACATAAATTTACACAAAAATAATATGGAAATTGCATCACCTATATGTAGCCGATCTTTTGAAATAAGATTTACTGTACAATGAATAGAACCAATGATCATAGACTAGCCTTAGCCTACAGAAGCATATGCCTCTGTGTTATAAAGTGGGGGAGCGGAAAAAAAAAAAAAAAAAAAAAAAAAATCGAAAAAAAAATCGAATCGTGACCCCAAAATCGAAATTTAAATCGAATCGTGGAGTTGGCGAATCGTGACACCCCTAATATTTACTGTACACTGCATCCGAATGTTGACTCTGTATTGCACCTGCCAGAGCCCTCATGCACTGCGCAGCTGTCCACCTTTCTAGGGATGACAGGCTTCTACTTGCGCTTCCTTCCCAACTACTCCGATACCACTGCACCTCTGCGGGCCCTCCTGAAACAGGGCGCCTCCTGGTCCTGGACGGCAGCATGTTTGGCTGCCAACCGCCGACTCAAAAGACAACTTACCTTGCCGGCTGTACTCGCTCATTTTGACCCACAAAGCCCCACATTCGTGACTTGTGATGCATGCAACACTGCATTTGGGGCTGTGCTGTCCCAACTTCATCAGGGGACCGAGCGCCCAGTGGCCTTCGCATCAAGATCACTCACTTCTACTGAGCAGAAGTACTCGGTCGGAGAGAGAGAGAGAGAGAGAGAGAGAGAGGGCCTTGCTTGTGTTTGGGCATGTGAAAGATGGCATATGTAGCTTTATGGACGACACTTTACACTCGCACGGACCATAAGGCTCTCACAGCTTTGCTAGCTTCGACTGGGTCGGGGCACAAACCGTTGCGGCTGTACCGGTGGACCGAGAGACTGCAAGCATATGATTTCACCACTCAGTTCACACCTGCCAGGGAAAATGTGGTGGCGGACCTACTCTCCCGTGCCACCTCCGGTTCTGTGCCAGACACCAACCATGGCACCTTGGAACAGGGTCTCATCCTCATGTTACACACACACCCCTCCAAGCTGTCGTCTCGCTGCATGACCTTCAGGCAGCATCTGCAGAAGACCCTACGCTGACCCAGCTCCGCGCCTTTATTCGGGAGGGCTGGCCTGTGAAGGTGTCAGAAGAGCTGCGCCCTTACACCGGGTTAAAGGTGAGTTTTAATGTTGGAATGATGTCTGTGTGGCTAGGGGCCTTTGCACTGTGGTCCCATTCTCCTTGAAGCCCCGCATTTTAACCATGGTCCACGAGGGACATCTGGGTGTCGTGAGGGTGAAAGCAACGCATCAGGGGCCTGGTCTGGTGGCCAGGCATTGACAGTGATGTGGAAGCCATGGTCAAGGACGTACAGCATGCCTCGCCAGTGGTAAAACTAGGCAATCACTACCCCCTCCTCTGCAACCGCTGGAATGGCCTGCCATCCCCTGGATGCATATCTAGGTGGACATTTGTGGAGAGCTGCGTACTGTGCCTCAACACCAGCGATTCCTCCTCGTGGCGTACGACCTCCACTCCAAGTGGTCCGAAGTGCTGCCTGCCGGGTCAGTCACCACTAAAGTCGTTACGGACTTTCTGTCTTCGTTGTTTGCACGTTGGGGTGTGCCTGATGTTATTACGACCGATAATTCATTTGAGCTGACGTTGCTGCTTTCATGGAGGGGAGGGGTATAAAGCATATCAGAAACGCCTTGTATTACCCCCAGGCCAACGGTGGTGTGGAGAGGTTCAACCAAACTCTAAAAAATGGACTGAGAGCACATCTTGCAGACGGCCTTCCCTTCTCTGCGGCACTACAGGGAACTTTGTTACACTACAGAGCGACGCCACACGCCACAACTGGAGCCTCCCCAGCTCTCCTCATGCTGGGCCGTGAGTTGCAGCTTCCCCTTGACCGCCTTCGTCTTCCAATTAGGGCCACTCCAGCGTTTGTACCCACTCTGGCTAGCAGGGTAGCAGCTCAACAGCAGCGCATGAAGTAGCAGTTTGATGAGAAGCGCCGGGTGAAGCACCCCACACTTGCTGTGTTGGATTGGCTCCGTATTCGCCGCCCCAGCCGCTCACAAACTGAGTTCATTCTCTGGACTGCTCCTGTCCAGATTACTGCCCAATTAGGAGGAGAAAATAGTGCCACGGCTGTTTAGTCCCAGGAAAGAAGTGAAAGTAGTTGGCGTGCTCACTTTTTGTTGACTTGCTAAAGTACTCCACTTCCTTGTTCACCAAGGGACACGCCTCCTCCGCTCCGGTGCGTACGAAAGCGCGAATGAGCAGCAACCGTTTCAAAAACACTACGCAGTGAAACGCTCGCGAAGGAAGCGTTCCAGTTCGCCTTTTCGGATTTGGTGAGAACATAACATTAAGCTTAATGTTACGAGTGATGGAGTCATCAACAACTAAAATGCGGGACCCAGTAGACCGAGGTGAAGTAGGGCTAGCTAACGGGCTAAATCTGTTATGCGTCTGAACAGGCTCACCACAGTTAACAGGCCGCTTAGTTCTAATGCTAGACTAGTAGGCCCGCTACAACCCACGCTAACTGTTGTGTCCGCCACATTTACCAAATGTTCTAGTTGGCGGACACGCCCCTTTAGCAGGGACAGCCTCTCTGTGAGAAGGATGCAGTTGGTGAAGCCATACTCATATACTGTAGTCGGTTGGAGAATCTGAGAGCGGAGGCGGTTCACATGCAGGGCAGCTTGATGGCCCCTCACCGATATCCGAGCAGCAGTATGGCCACAGACGGTATAAATGAACGAGTCTCAGTTTACGGAAGTGAAAAAAAAAAAAAAGTCTCAAAAGAAAAAAGTGAAAATGTGGATAGCGGTACAGATTTAGAAGAAAAATAAAAAAGAAAGAATTTGTCTCTTGAGCAAAACACCGTGTAGCGTAGTGTCGTGAACCGGAAAGCAGAAGCTTTAAGAGGTCACATATAATGCCAGTGCCACCTCTGCTACCATAGCCGATATCATTCCTTCTGTCCATGTCTTGAAACGGTTTCTCAAAAAGGAGATGGAAGATGATCAGGGGATCCAAACTACGAAAGCCACCCTTCTGGATGCAGTCCACAGACGTTGGAATCTGAGCCACTCTGCTGTGGCAATGCTGCTGGATCCACGGTACAAGTAAGGGAATTTTTGTTAAATTGTTACGTTTATTTAACCCAATCTGATGTACTTATATCAGAAATTATGTACTGCTTATAATGAGTTATTTTTATCCTATGTGACTATACTGTAAATACATAAGATATGATCAAATAGCTTAATAGTCAATTTGTCAGTATACAATCTACTAATACTAATACTATGAAATGACTGCTCTCCTCTTCAGTGCAATCAAAATCATTTCATATACAGGGTTCTTGCAGGAATCACTCAGTGAAATTTTAGACCTTTTTTAGACCTTTTTATACCATTATATGAAAAATTTTAGACCAACTTCACGACCGACCGAAGACCCCTAAAAAAAAGGGGGGTTACATATTTGATTCTCAAAACCATGTCTGCTTTGGAAGTTGCCGTTGAGCCAAAATTCATCTGACGACTAGACGCCTGAACTGCTGTATAGGCGGGGGAGGCTGCGAGGAGGACAAGAAGCTCGTTATCGGCTATGACCTACCATGCTTGTCATAGCAAGCTGGTGCTTTCCAGCTTTGGCGTGTGACTCGAGGGCCTTTGCGCTTTGAAGTCCCCAACTTTATATCCATCCAACCATTTTCTTGACCGCTTATTGCTCATAAGGGTCGTTGGAGCCTATCTCAGCTGGCTTTGGGCAATAGGCGGGGTACACCCTGAACTGGTTGCCAGCCAATCGCGGAGCACACAGAGACGAACAGCCATCCACACTCACACACACACCGAGGGACAATTCGGAGCGCCCAATTAACCTGCCATGCATGTCTTTGGAATGTGGGCGGAGACCGGAGTACCCGGAGAAGACACCCAACTTTATATATTTTTTGCAAACTTTGCAACGAGCCGAGTCCTTATCGCCGGCTACCTCATCCAACCAGCTGAAAAAGTCGGGAATTTCGAGCCAGTTCTTGTTGAACTGGCATTTTCTTACAAATTGATTGTCTACACTTTCCGTTCTAACTCGCTAAAAATAATTGTCCACACTCTCCGGTCAAACAAGCTAACTGCAATATCTTGGCGAAAGTCCGGAACGTAAACTTGAAATGTATAGTGGACAGAGTACCAAGCCACCTAATTAACAATGCTACATTCACACAAATAGCGAAGGCCTGTGATCAGATCACTCTTGGATTAGCGATTAGCGTTTCACACATTTGGAGGAGGATTAAGAGAAGCAGATGGTTAATTCATGTGCCATAAAAAAAAAAGCCAGAATTCCGTCTGATGCTGATGGCTTTCCATCCATCCATCCATCTTCTTCCGCTTATCCGAGGTTGGGTCGCGGGGGCAGCAGCTTTAGGAGGGAAACCCAGACCTCCCTCTCCCCAGCCACTTCAATCAGCTCCTCCGGCGGAATCCCAAGGCGTTCCCAGGCCAGCCGAGAGACATCGTCTCTCCAGCGTGTCCTGGGTCTTCCCCAGGGCCTCCCGCCGGTGGGACATGCCCGGAACACCTCTCCAGGGAGGAGTCCAGGAGGCATCCGAACCAGATGCCCGAGCCACCTCAGCTGGCTCCTCTCAACGCGGCTCGACTCTGAGTCCCTCCCAGATGACCGAGCTTCTCACCCTATTTCTAAGGGAGAGCCCGGACACCCTGCGGAGGAAACTCATTTTGGCCGCTTGTATCCGGGATCTCGTGAGGGTTGGAACGTAGATCGACCGGTAGATCGAGAGCTTCCCCTTTTGGCTCAGCTCTTTCTTCACCACGA
The DNA here is from genome assembly GCF_051991245.1 of Festucalex cinctus. NCBI lineage: Eukaryota > Metazoa > Chordata > Actinopteri > Syngnathiformes > Syngnathidae > Festucalex > Festucalex cinctus. Next base: position 1,781,716 of record NC_135415.1, read on the forward strand.
CGCATCACTGCAGACGCTGCACCGATCCGCCTGTCAATCTCCCGCTCCATCCTGCCCTCACTCGTGAACGAGACCCCAAGATACTTAAACTCGTAGACTTGGGGCATGATCTCATCCCCGACCCGGAGAGGACACGCCACCCTTTTCCGACTGAGGACCATGGTCTCGGATTTGGAGGTGCTGATCCTCATTCCAACCGCTTCACACTCGGCTGCGAACCGCTCCAGTGAGAGTTGGAGATCACGGCTTGATGAAGCCAACAGCACCACATCATCTGCAAAGAGCAGAGATGCAATGCTGAGGCCACCAAACCGTAACCCCTCAACGCCTCGGCTGCGCCTAGAAATTCTGCCCATAAAAGTTATGAACAGAATCGGTGACAATGGGCAGCCTTGGCGGAGTCCAACCCTCACTGGAAACGAATCCGACTTACTGCCGGCAATGCGGACCAAACTCTGGCAACGGTCGTAGAGGGACCGAACAGCCGGTCCATCTCCAAACATTTTTGTTTTTATTTTATTTGAACTGAGTCAAATGCCATTTTTAGAATATGTCGCGGGCCACTAAAAAATGGACGACGGGCTGTAGTTTGGACACCCCTGGTTTGGAGTGACGTACTTCCACAAACTTAAATGTAATCCGATAGTCTGCCTGTATCCAAATTCACAAGGCTGGGTCCTCCGAAGGGCGAATTTTTTGGTTACATGATGCGACTCGATAGCACGCACGGATGTACACTTCAATGAAGAATAATTACTCAGTTTTGCACAGGGATTTGTACTAAAGAAGAGTAATTTGTCCCCAAAGCAGATGTGTGACCAGTAAACAGATGAGTCGGAACAAATTTTGTCATAATCCCACATCTCATATGGGCTTTCAATAGTTTCAAATTGTCACCAATACATCTCCGTAAACCTCCTCCACCCGTCGGCTGTTAACGTGCTTAAATAGCGGCGAATCACCCGCTAACTTTCTTCGTGTATGGTGTTTCTATACAGTCCGCCATGTTATCTGCCACACAGCCATCCGCGCACATGCTAAAAAAAAAAAATGTCAACAAAGGATCCTCCTATTAGGAGATTAAACATTGGCTGAATGACGAAAATAAATATGTGATGCTTCACATAGTACCTGTTCCATACTTAGCTGATGTCGTCCCAGTGCCTGACGGAAGCCCATCTTTCCATGAAAGAAGCCACGCTTGTTGACAAGTGTAGAATCCTGTCGGAGGCTCTGACATACAGGGACGCCTTCTGACAGGTTAGCATGGAGCCCAATTGGGATGCTGTGCCTGACAAGGAAAAGTCAATTATTTTTTCAAAATCTCAAGTGTGAATTCAGACTGAACTTGTTTTATTATGTTTACCAAGTGATAAGCATTACTTTCCTGCAGCTTTAGCCAAAGTTGTAGGCTTTCTTACTCAAATTGCTGCATGCACAAACATGAAGAAAGTAGGGATCAACTGCGTGCTGCATTATTAAGATCCTTTGATCCTTTGATCCTGAACATTTGATCCTGTCCCTAACCTTCATTGTCCGGCATAAAAAATACAATTTTAAAAAGTCCAACAGTTATTGATGTTGCCAATCAAAAACGGTAGACAATAAATGACAAATATAGGCTATGTGCCAACAGAAAGTGAATCTAAATAATTTAGATTTGAATTTTAATCGCTTAAGTTAGAAATTGAACTTGCAATGTTCATTGCAGTTACCATTCCAGGATACCGCATGCGGGACAGTTGCGACAGTATGTTGAGAACAAGCCTGGAGAGTTACGTCACCACCCTGGCTGCTTGCCCAGACATAATTTATACATAATACACCGTTAGAAAACTGAGTCTCTGGAGATTTGAATAATGCCCAACATTTTAAAATACAATCATATTTGAAGGCTCAGCGATCACTTAAGTCACATAGTCAAACAAAAATGGTCCTATTACATTGGCAAGGGTCCAAGAAAAGTAGTTAACCCTAACCCTAACCCTTTTTCAAGAAAGTAAAGCCTGTCTCACGAAAAGAAAAAAAACGACAGTTGAACGAGGACACGACGTGAAGAAAGGGAACAATTGCATTCAAATTAATCATTTGAATGTACCCGACATGGTCTGTAGTGCTCGCTACATTTTGGCCACAAGCTTTTTATTGTTCCATATCGGGCTGGGCGATTTTGCCTAAAAATAAAATCTACGATTTTTTTCTCACAAAAAAATCAATTTACGATTTTTTTTTCTCGATTTATTTTATTTATTTTAAGAAAACAAGTAAAAATAACATAAAGTAATATTTTATGTTATTTTATCAAACAACCAATAAAAACTTCAAAATCAATTTAAAAATACCCTTTCAAAATTAAAGTGCAAAATGTCTGCCTTAAATAAAATACAAATCAAACACACTGAATTACATTTCTAAAGTGCAAACATATAACTTTTTTTTGTTTAGTAATTAAATGACAGAAAACTCAAAACAACATTTGCTTCGATTGTAACATAAGTAAACATTTCCTTTTCAAAATGAAAGTGCAAAATGTCTGCATAAAATAAAATACTCGTGGAAATAAATGTTACATAACATATTGAGTGCAAACTTGGAACTTTTTGTTTTAGTAATTAAATGACAGTAAACTCAAAACTTTTGTTTCTAGTGAATCACACTTAACATAACCAAATATTTCCTTTTCAAAATTAAAGTGCAAAAAATCTGCCTTAATAAATAAAATACTTTTTGAAAGTAATAAAAATGCATTTAATAAAATATTTCATTCATAATGACTGTGGCTTAATTGGCCATATAGATGTACACAATTTATAATTCTTGTGAGGATAACAATTAAAATGCTTTAAACCAGTGGTGTCCAAACTATGGCGAAAATACTTATTTTTCAATACGTCTCAAAAACCACCTCATGAGAGCGCAAAAACTTTTTTGCGATATTTGAGAGTTTTTTTCCATTACCAGCTTACTTTTGCGAAACATGCCTTTTGCGCAAAACTGAGGGTAATGGAAACGCACCTAGTGACGTGTCGGGCAATGTTTGTCAGGGAGGTGGGACAAAAAAAAAAAAAGAGGCAAGGACAGGGAGTGTTTGCGTGAATGGAGCACGCATGGGACAAGTGTGATGTGAGCGCATTGCTTGCGCTCCTTGCTCCGCAATAGTGTTTAAAATATGATTTTGTAGGCAACACTGTATTTTAATTTATTGAGGCCTATATGCGCCGGGGTAATTATAGCAGATTTTGTTAATTAATTTGCGGGATGACATCTTGTTTTATTATTTTATCAAACACTGAAATATTATATTGTTTGAGTATTTTTTACTGCTTCATTTATTCATATTTGACTTGTTTTAATATGGTGCATTGGATAGAACGCCACTCACTCCGAGGGGGGAAAAAAAAACTTTCAAGTGAGAGCGGGTGACAATTAAGGCGGCGAGGCCTGGCCCGACTATATGAAAATGTGATCGATCCTCACTAAATATGTGCCCATCCCTACTCATATTCCCAAATCTCTGAAATTATTAGAACAACAGTCACAATATATTTTGGTCTTCTATTCACGTCGCTGTTTCCTGACGGGTTGCACGGATGTGTGCGCGCTCCATGCAGCCGCAGCGGGGTGCTCCCCATCCCCCCCCCCCCCCCCCCCCCCTCGAGATGCACCTGTCTGGCCCCATCCCATGAAATATCCAGGGGATAAATAAATAAATACATAAACGAATAAATAAACAAATGTATACATAAAGCGGCATGGTGGTCGAGTGGTTAGCACGTCCGCCTCCCAGTTCTGAGGACTCCGGTTCGAGTCCAGGCTCCGGCCTTCCTGGTTGGAGTTTGCATGTTCTCCCCGTGCCCACGTGGGTCTTCTTCAGGTGCTCCGGTCTCCTCCAAGACATGCATGGTAGGTTGACTGGGCGCTCCGAATTGTCCCTAGGTGTGAATGTGAGTGTGGATGGTTGTTCGTCCGTGTGTCCCCTACAATTGGCTGGCAACCAGTCCAGGGTGTCCCCTGCCTACTGCCCAGAGCCAGCTGAGATAGGCGCCAGCACCCCCCTTGTGAGGAATAAGCGGTCAAGAAAATGGATGGATGGATGGAATGTATACATAAATAAAAAGAGCTATAAAGTGCTGTTCAGTGTGTGATTGACGTTTCGTTCCCTCTCGCTATTGGTCAATGCTGTGGAACCAAACGGACGACGACGTAGGTATGTCACATTATGCGTCAAGACGAGCAAAAATTCTAACATGCTAGACTTTCGTCGTGATGGTCGTGAACCGTTCCGGACAACAGGCGACTAATCGTTGAACGTGTCACACTACACTAGGGCTGTCACTAACGACTTTTTTTTAAAAATCGACTTAACTTCTCATATTTGTAACGGCTAATCGACTTTTATTATTATTATTATTATTATTATTATTATTATTATTATTATTATTTTATTTTATTTTTAGATTTGAGGCCGCAAATGTTGAACATGTGTTGAATTGAGTGGATAATCTGGATATAAAACCCATTGTTCCTAATATTTCCTGTACAATAATAGTCTTTAATTTAGTCTGACTGCGGCGCGCCCGCACGCAGCCACGCACGCACATACACACAACTTCTTCATGCCCTTCCCTTCGTTTCAGTGTTGCATGGTCATTAAAACACAGGCGATGGTGGTTGTTTGTTTGTTTGTTGTTTGCCGTGACCAGCAACTGATCACCGAGTGTTATTTTGACACCCCGATGGGATTATTTATTTATTTTTCTTGCCACGCCGAGGGGATTTTTTTATTTTATTTTATTTTTTACGCCGAGGGGAATAAGCTCTTCTTTCGCGACCAAGATGACGTGGCTTCGCGATTCAAGCCGTGTTTGTGAGGGGGGTTATTCTGTCACGGACCGGTGAGTGGAAAAATTGAAAAACTTTGCCTACGTTGCCGTGAAACGCTAAGCTAACTCCCAGTGAGTGTTTGACTCGACAATACGTCCACCACGACACCGCAGCGAATTGGTCGTGCACATTTGTGTTATTCATATACGCTTGTGAATGTCTATAAGCAATCGTGGTATTCACGGCAGGCCAAGAATTTTCGTTCGGAGTGTTCACGGCAAAATAACGCTCGCAGGATATTTGCCGGTCGCAGCAAAATAAATAACTGCTGACTAATACAAAGTGACAGTCACACAATTAAGCAGCTGCCAAGCACTACACGAGGAAGCGAACTAAATGACAATATTACAAGCATTTCTGTAACATTATTGTCATGTTTACCTTTGTCTAGCCGTGACTCGCTGAAACCATGTTATTGCTCCGGTATTCATGAACCGTGGCGTCGATTTGACCGTCCCATTCACTTGGCAGTCATTCCGCTGTACTGATTCATGAGCGTTTAAAAGTCCTGGTGTATCTTTGCAGCTTTTATAGACTTTTTGAGGGTCATGTGAGCATTTTAGCTGTTCACCTCACCAACCAAGCTTGGCAGTAATAACGTGCATGGTGGCTTGGTGACTCCGATTCAAAGTCGTGCTCTCTTCCTCTCCCAAATGTTTAGAAGAGCCTGTACGTCTGTCCTCTTATCCATTCGCTTTTCCTCCATTTTAAAATAGTGCAACCAATGAGGACATAATCTTAACGAATAAATATTGTAAATACTGTACGAGTGTACATGTACACTTGCAGGAAAAGAACTGTATGCGCAGTTAGGCTAATGGCGGCTGTGCAACACACCTCCATATTCAAACAACCAATCAGACCAAATAAACAGGAGTCATTTAAAAAAATAAATAAATATTACTCCGTCCGCCTTCTTCTCACTGAAGTTCGCAACACACTCTGCGCGGCGGCATAAAAGGTCCGTGTGAAACATGGACGGCGACGGCACAAACATGGTTCCGGGCGGAGCGTCGACTTAAATTTTTCCAGTCGACCTATTTTTAAAGTCGACTTGGTCGATTTTTTTCCCAGCCCTACACTACACAGGCGGCACTACGTCAAGACAACCCAAAATCGTTTACCTCATGCCCCGTTTGTCCACGACACGTCGGTCAGGCTAAAATCGGGCTGTTTTCGTGTAGTCTGACATCGGCATTAAATGTCGCTTTTACATCGCAAACACGTAGATATGTCGCAAGATAGATAGATATGTTGTGAGAGAGGAGCACTGGCGTGTCGGATATGGATAGTAGGGAATTATATCCGGGTTATGTTCCTATCCGGGAAAAATGAATTATCCGTACCGGACACTCGTGTTGGACAGATATTCGGCTCATCTGTGCCCAGCAATGCTTAGTTCGTCAATTTTTCTAAGTTTCTCATGACTTGTTAATCGTCCACAATATGGGCATCATTCACAGAATGCCCATCTTTGTATTATACATAATATTTGATCAACAAAGCCACTGCCCTCGTTCTTTGCCGGAACACCTGAGGTACATCTTGTGTCAATCTTTGAAGACGTGCGGCTATCAGCGTAGCCAAAGCTAACAAGGCTAAACGCTGTTCTCATCCAACATCAGCTTACCTTTGGACTCCCAAACTCCTGCAGATGTATTAACTCTGTTTCCTTGTTGGCCTGATATCGCACTGCTCCACAGAGTGTATAATCCAAAATAGTTATAAATAATGAATAATTAATTGCAGTGAACAATTTTGAGTGAGGAAGAAAAATATTCCAGCTATAAAGTAAAATCCAAGCTCCTGCTGCAGCTGCCACATTACCTTTTAGCCAAATCGGCTGCATCTTTGGCAGCAGACGCATTAACCAGCAGGGACACAGAGGAAATGCCTCCAGCCTTGAAGCAGTCGACAATCCCCTGATTCCTCTTGGGACAGTAACCAAAATCATCTCCTGTCACCACCAGCATAATCCTGGGCTGCGGCATTGTTCCTTGTTACTGTAGAAGACATACAATAAAGAACAAAGATTGCAATACTGTGTAAGTTGGGCTAGGAGTAAGAGCAATTCACTCATGCATCAGATTTATATAGCGCATTTTTGAACACTCTAAGACAATTTACAATGGATACATTATTCATGTCCTCACACATTCACACACTGCTTGGCTGTAAACTACATATGTAGCCACAGCGTCCCTGGGGCAGATTGATAGAAGCATGGCTGCCAGTATGCGCCTACGGCTCCTCCGATCATCACCAAACAGACATATATACATTAGGCCTGGAACGGTTCACTAAATCCTCGGTTCGGTTTGGTTTTCGGTTTTGTGCTGACAGTTTTCGGTTCAGTTCGGTATGCAGTGACTTAAAAAATAAATAAAATAAATCTAATATGTCATGGAGTTAATAAAGTGTATATTATTCACAGCTAATTTAATTAATTAATTAAAAAGTGATGATCTGGTCTTAACTGGAGACCTTAACATTCATGTTGACAACAACTTGGATAAAAATACCAAAGAATTTTGTAATATACTTGATACTTTTGGTCTCTCACAACATGTATAAGGTCCAACACACAATCAAGGTCACATTCTTGATCTTATCATCTCTAAAGGTGTTGACATTTTATCTGTTGAGGTGAAAGATCTGGCTATTTCAGATCATTCCTGTGTGTTTTTTGAATTACAAACAATCCCAGAAGTTCAAACAACTACTGTCTCTATTAAAAAAAAGGTACATAAATGAGAATACAAGCAATATGTTTATGGAATTAATGGCTGCATAACCAACTGTAAATGCAGAGACTGTTGATGAACTTCTGGATGAATTCACCTCAAAAATCTCAAATGTTTTGGATGCTGTTTCTCCTATTAAAACTAAGACCATTTCATCCCGAACTAAAACACCTTGGAGGTGTGCTACCAACATAATGAATTTGAAATCTAAATGCAGAAAAGCAGAGCAAAAGTGGAGAAAAACTAAACTCCAAGTTCATTTTGACCTGTACAGACAATGTCTTTGTCATTTTAACCAAGAGTTAGTAATAGCTCTTTTCTGAAATTATTATTAGGAACCTCAACAATACACACACTCTATTTGCCGTGGTTGACAAACTTACAAATCCCCGAAATCAAACAGCGCCAGAACTCCTCTCAACAGCTAAATGCAATGAATTTGCCTGCTACTTTAGTGAAAAAGTACAAGCCATCAGGTCAAACATTGTTACAAACCAACAAAATAACAAAATGATGCAGCACTTAAAATCCCCTAGGAATAATTTAATTACCATGACAGAATTTGACTCAGTGGATCAAAATACTGTAGTAGACTTGGTTCAGCAATTGAAACCTTCCACGAGCTGTCTTGACTCAATACCATCTGGCTTTTTCAAAACCATTGTGAAATCTGTTCAGATTGATTTACAACAAATAATTAATTGCTCACTTCAATCAGGTGAGCTTCCTAAATCTCTGAAAGTAGCCGCCGTTAAGCCCATTCTAAAAAAAGAGAACACTGGATGTCTCCCTGCTAGCAAGTTATAGACCAATCGCAAACCTTCCCTTCGTAACTAAAATAGTTGAAAAAGTGGTTTTTAATCAACTCAGCAATTTCTTGAGCTTAAACGGACTTTTGGATAAATTCCAGTCAGGTTTCCGACCTCATCACAGTACAGAAACAGCTCTGATTAAAGTAGTGAATGATATAAGATTGAGCACTGGTGCTCGTCTTGTCGGACCTCAGTGCAACATTTGACACGATTGATCATAATATACTGTTAGACAGGCTGGAAACTTGGGTGGGGTTAAATGGAACAGTCCTTAAATGGTTCAGGTCCTATTTGGAGGAAAGGAGTTACTTTGTGACCATTGGAAATTTTGAATCTGATCGAAAGGCCATGACATGTGGGGTTCCTCAAGGGTCAGTCCTTGGACCCCTGTTGTTCAGTCTGTATATGTTACCTTTGGGTCAAATGCTTCAGAACGCCGATGTTGACTACCATAGTTATGCAGATGACACACAATTGTATTTATCAATGTCCCCAAATGACAGCAGTTCTATTAACGTATTGTGTCATTCTCTAGAGCAAATTAACAACTGGATGAACCAAAATTTCCTTCAGCTGAACGAAAACAAAACGGAGATCATTGTTTTCGGCAATAAAGAAAAGAGGATTGCTGTTAAAAAACAGCTTGAGTCACTGTCTTTAGAGACTGAAGACCAAGTTCTAAATCTTGGGGTACTAATAGACCTTCAGCAATCATATTAAATTCATCACTAAAACAGCCTTTTACCAGCTGAAAAACATATCCAGACTGAAGGACTGCATGCTTCAAGCAGACCAAGAGAAGCTTATCCATGCTTTTATCTCTAGCAGACTAGATTACTGTAACGGTCTTCTGACTGGACTCTCTCAAAAGAACATGAGACAATTGCAGCTCATTCAGAACGCTGCAGCTCGAGTTCTGACCAAAACAAAGAGATCAGAACTTATTACTCCAGTACTTAAGGATTTACACTGGCTCCCAGTCAGCTGTAGAATCGATTTTAAAGTTCTGCTACTCGTCTATAAATCACTAAATGGTTTGGCTCCTGAATATATCCAAGAAATGCTGATTGAGTACAAACCCCGCAGGGCTCTGAGATCTACAGACTTAGGCCAACTAGTGGAACCCAGAGTTCGAAGCAAACATGGTGAAGCTGCATTTAGCTATTATGCTGCACACAGATGGAATAGGCTACCAACAGAAGTGAAGTCAGCCCCGAGTGTAAATGCTTTTAAATCCAGGTTAAAAACTTATACCTTTGATTAGGGACTTTTAAACAGCTTTAATTAAGTGTTTTTTATTATTTTAAACTACCTTATGTTCAATGTTTTACCTATTTAGGGCCCGAGCAGCGACCGCTGCGAGGTCCCTATTGTTTTTGTAAAAATTATTATTATTATTAGGGCCCGAGCAGCGACCGCTGCGAGGTCCCTCTTGTTTTTGTAAGAATTTTTAGGGCCCGAGCAGCGACCGCTGCGAGGTCCCTCTTGTTTTTGTAAGAATTATTAGGGCCCGAGCAGCGACCGCTGCGAGGTCCCTATTATTTTTGTAAAAATTATTATTATTATTAGGGCCCGAGCAGCGACCGCTGCGAGGTCCCTATTGTTTTTGTAAAAATTATTATTATTATTATTATTATTAGGGCCCGAGCAGCGACCGCTGCGAGGTCCCTATTGTTTTTGTAAAAATTATTATTTTTATTAGGGCCCGAGCAGCGACCGCTGCGAGGTCCCTATTGTTTTTGTAAAAATTATTATTATTATTATTATTATTATTATTAGGGCCCGAGCAGCGACCGCTGCGAGGTCCCTATTGTTTTTGTAAAAATTATTATTATTATTATTAGGGCCCGAGCAGCGACCGCTGCGAGGTCCCTATTGTTTTTGTAAAAATTATTATTATTAGGGCCCGAGCAGCGACCGCTGCGAGGTCCCTATTGTTTTTGTAAAAATTATTATTATTATTATTATTATTATTATTATTATTATTAGGGCCCGAGCAGCGACCGCTGCGAGGTCCCTATTGTTTTTGTAAAAATTATTATTATTATTATTATTATTATTATTATTATTATTATTAGGGCCCGAGCAGCGACCGCTGCGAGGTCCCTATTGTTTTTGTAAAAATTATTAGGGCCCGAGCAGCTACCGCTGCGAGGTCCCTATTGTTTTTCGATCGGATTATTATTATTATTCTTCTTCTTCTTCTCCGTAAACGATCACGATTTTGGGTACCTAAACATTTACGAAAACTCACCAAACTTTGCACACTCCTCAGGCCCGGCGAAAAATTTGATATTATGAAGTCGTCATAACAACGCGACTCTATAGCGCCCCCTAGCATAGAAAAATAAAAACCAAGCCCGGCACGTTTGAGCTAGAGCAACGAAAATTGGCAGGCACGTGTAGCACCCCGAGACGCACAAAAAAGTCTATTGGGACCATGTAGCTAAAATGTACAGGAAGTGAGCTATGAATTTTTTTATGTCCAATTTTGGCCTATTTTGGCACATTCACTGTGGTCATGCTTTTTCCCCCTTTGCAAACATTTTTCATCCAATTGACTTCAAACTTGGCATTTATCATCTCAAGACCTGAGAGAAAAACTGGGCAAAACATCTTGCCTTTTTGAAATACTATATGACGGGGGCGGGGCATCAAATATTGCCTTTAAAATTTCATTTGTCCAGAAAGAGCAAATGCTTAATAACTCCCATGTTCAAGCTCCAAAAAATCTCAAACTTCTCAGGCAACGTAATAGTCACGGCCTGAAAACATCTATATGATAAAATTCAGTTATACATATAGCGCCACCTAGTGGTTACAATAAATGTCATACTTTACGTTTTTAGCTACTGTGCTGAGCTTGTTGAAGGGATCCATTTGAAAATTGGTCAGAAAGGCCTTAAGATGTTGATCATGCCCCACACCGAATATTGTAACTTTTCGCCAAAGGGCGTGGCCGCTACGGTGACGCAAAGTCTGAAGATTTTTCGTGAAAATAAAAGCTGCATTAACTTGACCGAGATGATCCTATCTTCTCAAAATTTCACACATTTGATGAGAGTCCAGCCCTAAAGACATCTCCTGACTTATATTTCATCTAACTGATAGCGCCACCTAGTGGCAATTTTTTTTCTTACGAATTTTCTTCTACGTTTTTCTCCAAACACGTTAACTGGACCTACCTCATATTTGCTCAGATGAGGGTTTCGGCCTTCATGATGTCACAACACGAAGTTTGTGAGTTTTCGCGAATTGCTGTGGGTGTGGCTAAGCGCTGTTCGCCAAGAAAATAACGCCAGTTTTGAGGGTCTAAACATGCACAGAAACTCATGAAACTTGGCACACACATCTGGCCTGGTAAAATTAGCAATATTTTATTGTTGATTGTGCTATTTTTACAAAAATGACTCAATAGCGCCCCCTAGAAGTTTTTAACGAAGCAGCCCCGGTTGTACGTTTAAGCAAGAACGACGAATATTTTTAGGTGTATGAGGGAGCCCAAGACCTACAAAAAAGTCTCTTGGACCCATATGCTAAAATGAACAGGAAGTGAGCTACGAATTTTTGAATGTCCCATTTTTGACAATTTTTGCACATTCACAGGGGGCAGACTTTTGCCCACTTCTCCTACACGTTTCATCTGACTGAGTTAAGACTTGACCTGGACCATGTCAAGTCCTGAGCCAACGACAGGGGGAAAAATCTTGACCTTTCGAAATACTATATGATGAAGGCGGGGCATCAAAATTTGTGTTTCGCACTGAAAAAGGATATGCTTAATAACTCCCCGGTACATGCTCCAAAAAATCCCAAACTTGACATGTATGTTTATCGTCAAGGCCTGAAGCTATCTCTATGACAACATTCAGTTATATATGCAGCGCCACCTAGCCCTTGAGGCATAAAAAAAAAATACCCCACATACGGTATTTTGTACAAAAAATGTCAACTCATTCTGAGTGTGATAACTAAGTCATTTATGAATATTCTTTTAGTTTCCACCACTCAAAATGTTCACTGGCATCAGACTTATCCAAACATATATATATTTTTATTTATTTTTGATAGCCTCTGTGGACATTAAAAGCAATATCGTGAATGAAGGATATGCTTAATAACTCCACGGTACATGCTCCAAAAAAAATCCCACACTTGACATGTATGCTTATAATCAAGGCCTGAAGGTATCTCTATGACAACATTCAGTTATAAATACAGCGCCACCTAGCCCTTGAGGCATTTATATATATATATATATATATATATATATATATATAAACCCACATACGGTGTTTTGTACAAAAAATGTACACTCATTCTAAGTGTGATAACTAAGTCATTTATGAATATTCTTTTAGTTTCCACCACTCAAATTGTTCACTGGCTTCACACCGATCCAAACGTATGCACGTTTCCATTTTGTTTTATTCATTTTTGATTGCCCCTTTGGACAATAAAAGTAACATTGTGCAATGAGTACAACGAGCGATGATGTGTATATACACTTTTACAAAAAATACCAATCAGGGCAACTCATTGCCTAAAAATAAAAAAGGACGCTGATTTTTGCAGGTCTTAACAACCACCAAAACCCGTTGAGCTTGACACACACTGGCAAAAAAAAATATTCTACATGTAAACGTTTATTATGCCATTTTCAAAGAAATTTTGCTTCCAATATGCCAGTAGCCCAACGTGCAAGGACCCCAACGTGGCCCGGGCTGCGAGGGCCCTTTATAGCTGCTCGCAGCTCTAGTTAGGGCCCGAGCAGCGACCGCTGCGAGGTCCCTCTTGTTTTTGTAAGAATTATTATTATTATTATTATTATTATTCTTCTTCTTCTTCTTCTTCTTCTCCGTAAACGATCACGATTTTGGGTACCTAAACATTCACGAAAACTCACCGAACTTTGCACACTCCTCAGGTCCGGCGAAAAATTTGATATTATGAAGTCGTCATAACAACGCGACTCTATAGCGCCCCCTAGCATAGAAAAATAAAAACCAAGCCCGGCACGTTTGAGCTAGAGCAACGAAAATTGGTAGGCACGTGTAGCACCCCGAGACGCACAAAAAAGTCTATTGGGACCATGTAGCTAAAATGTACAGGAAGTGAGCTATGAATTTTTTAATGTCCAATTTTGGCCTATTTTGGCACATTCACTGTGGTCATGCTTTTTCCCCCTATGCAAACATTTTTCATCCCATTGACTTCAAACTTGGCATTTATCATCTCAAGACCTAAGAGAACAGCTGGGCAAAAAGTCTTGCCTTTTTGAAATACTATATGACGGGGGCGGGGCATCAAATATTGCCTTTAAAATTTCATTTGTCCGGAAAGAGCAAATGCTTAATAACTCCCATGTACAAGCTCCAAAAAATCTCAAACTTCTCAGGCAACGTAATAGTCACGGCCTGAAAACATCTATATGACAAAATTCAGTTCTACATATAGCGCCACCTAGTGGTTACAATAAATGTCATACTTTACGTTTTTAGCTACTGTGCTGAGCTCGTTGAAGGGATCCAGTTGAAAATTGGTCAGAAAAGCCTTAAGATGTTGATGATGCCCCACACCGAATATTGTAACTTTTCGCCAAAGGGCGTGGCCGCTACGGTGACGCAAAGTCTGAAGATTTTTCGTGACAATAAAGCTGCATTAACTTGACCGAGATGATCCTATCTTCTCAAAATTTCACACATTTGATGAGAGTCCAGCCCTAAAGACATCTACTAACTTACATTTCATCTTACTGATAGCGCCACCTAGTGGCAATTTTTTTTCTTACGAATTTTCTTCTACGTTTTTCTCCAAACACGTTAACTGGACCTACCTCATATTTGCTCAGATGAGGGTTTCGGCCTTCATGATGTCACAACACGAAGTTTGTGAGTTTTCGCGAATTGCTGTGGGCGTGGCTAAGCGCTGTTCGCCAAGAAAACAACGCCAGTTTTGAGGGTCTAAACATGCACAGAAACTCCTGAAACTTGGCACACACATCTGGCCTGGTAAAATGAGCAATTTTTTATCGGCGATTGTGCTATTTTTAAAAAAATGACTCAATAGCGCCCCCTCGAAATTTTTAACGAAGCAGCCCCGGTTGTACGTTTAAGAAAGAACGACGAATATTTTTAGGTGTATAAGGGAGCCCAAGACCTACAAAAAAGTCTCTTGTACCCATATGCTAAAATGAACAGGAAGTGAGCTACGAATTTTTGAATGTCCCATTTTTGACGATTTTTGCACATTCACAGGGGGCAGACTTTTGCCCACTTCTCCTATACGTTTCATCCGACTGAGTTAAGACTTGGCCTGGACCATGTCAAGACCTGAGCCAACGACAGGGGGAAAAATTTTGACTTTTCGAAATACTATATGATGAGGGCGGGGCATCAAAATTTGTGTTTCGCAATGAAAAATGATATGCTTGATAACTCCCCGGTACATGCTCCAAAAAATCCCAAACTTGACATGTATGTTTATCGTCAAGGCCTGAAGTTATCTCTATGACAACATTCAGTTATATATGCAGCGCCACCTAGCCCTTGAGGCATGAAAAAAAAATACCACACATACGGTATTTTGTACAAAAAATGGAAACTCATTCTAAGTGTGATAACTAAGTCATTTATGAATATTCTTTTAGTTTCCACCACTCAAAATGTTCACTGGCATCAGACTTATCCAAACATATATATAGTTTTATTTATTTTTGATAGCCTCTATGGACATTAAAAGCAATATCGTGAATGAAGGATATGCTTAATAACTCCACGGTACATGCTCCAAAAAAAATCCCACACTTGACATGTATGCTTATAATCAAGGCCTGAAGGTATCTCTATGACAACATTCAGTTATAAATACAGCGCCACCTAGCCCTTGAGGCTTATATAAAAAAAAATAAAAAATACCTCACATACGGTATTTTGTACAAAAAATGTACAATCATTCTAAGTGTGATAACTAAGTCATTTATGAATATTCTTTTAGTTTCCACCACTCAAATTGTTCACTGGCTTCACACCGATCCAAACGTATGTACGTTTCCATTTTGTTTTATTCATTTTTGATTGCCCCTTTGGACAATAAAAGTAACATTGTGCAATGAGTACAACGAGCGATGATGTGTATATACACTTTTACAAAAAAATACCAATCAGGGCAACTCATTGCCTAAAAATAAAAAAGGACGCTGATTTTTGCAGGTCTTAACAATCACCAAAACCCGTTGAGCTTGACACACACACTGGCAAAAAAATATTCTACATGTAAACGTTTATTATGCCATTTTCAAAGAAATTTTGCTTCCAATATGCCAGTACCCCAACGTGCCAGTACCCCAACGTGCAAGTACCCCAACGTGCAAGGACCCCAATGTGGCCCGGGCTGCGAGGGCCCTTTATAGCTGCTCGCAGCTCTAGTTATTATTATTCTTCTTCTTCTTTATTCTCCGCAAACGATCCCGATTTTGGGTACCTAAACATTCACGAAAACTCACCGAACTTTGCACACTCCTCAGGCCCGGCGAAAAATTTGATATTATGAAGTCGTCATAACAACGCAACTCTATAGCGCCCCCTAGCGTAGAAAAATAAAAACCAAGCCCGGCACGTTTGAGCTAGAGCAACGAAAATTGGCAGGCACGTGTAGCACCCCGAGATGCACAAAAACGTCTATTGGGACCATGTAGCTAAAATGTACAGGAAATGAGCTATGAATTTTTTAATGTCCAATTTTGGCCTATTTTGGCACATTCACTGTGGTCATGCTTTTTCCCCCTCTGCAAACATTTTTCATCCAATTAACTTCAAACTTGGCATTTATCATCTCAAGATGTGAGAGAACAACTGGGCAAAAAGTCTTGCCTTTTCGAAATACTATATGATGGGGGCGGGGCATCAAATATTGCCTTTAAAATTTCATTTGTCCAGAAAGAGCAAATGCTTAATAACTCCCATGTTCAAGCTCCAAAAAATCTCAAACTTCTCAGGCAATGTAATAGTCACGGCCTGAAAACATCTATATGATAAAATTCAGTTATACATATAGCGCCACCTAGTGGTAACAATAAATGTCATACTTTACGTTTTTAGCTACTGCGCTGAGCTCGTTGAAGGGATCCAGTTGAAAATTGGTCAGAAAAGCCTTAAGATGTTGATCATGCCCCACACCGAATATTGTAACTTTTCGCCAAAGGGCGTGGCCGCTACGGTGCCGCAAAGTCTAAAGATTTTTCGTGACAATAAAAGCTGCATGAACTTGACCGAGATGATCCTATCTTCTCAAAATTTCACACATTTGATGAGAGTCCAGCCCTAAAGACATCTATGAACTTATATTTCATCTTACTGATAGCGCCACCTAGTGGCAATTTTTTTTCTTACGAATTTTCTTCTACGTTTTTCTCCAAACACGTTAACTGGACCTACCTCATATTTGCTCAGATGAGGGATTCGGCCTTCATGATGTCACAACACGAAGTTTGTGAGTTTTCGCGAATCGCTGTGGGCGTGGCTAAGCACTGTTCGCCAAGAAAACAACGCCAGTTTTGAGGGTCTAAACATGCGCAGAAACTCATGAAACTTGGCACACACATCTGGCCTGGTAAAATGAACAATATTTTATTGTTGATTGTGCTATTTTTACAAAAATGACTCAATAGCTCCCCCTAGGAATTTTTAATGAAGCAGCCCCGGTTGTACGTTTAAGCAAGATCTACGAAAATTTTTAGGTGTATGAGGGAGCCCAAGACCTACAAAAAAAGTCTCTTGGACCCATATGCTAAAATGAACAGGAAGTGAGCTACGAATTTTTGAATGTCCCATTTTTGACGATTTTTGCACATTCACAGGGGGCAGACTTTTGCCCACTTCTCCTACACGTTTCATCTGACTGAGTTAAGACTTGACCTGGACCATGTCAAGACCTGAGCCAACGACAGGGGGAAAAATCTTGACTTTTCGAAATACTATATGATGAAGGCGGGGCATCAAAATTTGTGTTTCGCACTGAAAAAGGATATGCTTAATAACTCCCCGGTACATGCTCCAAAAAATCCCAAACTTGACATGTATGTTTATCGTCAAGGCCTGAAGCTATCTCTATGACAACATTCAGTTATATATGCAGCGTCACCTAGCCCTTGAGGCATAAAAAAAAAATACCCCACATACGGTATTTTGTACAAAAAATGTAAACTCATTCTAAGTGTGATAACTAAGTCATTTATGAATATTCTTTTTGTTTCCACCACTCAAAATGTTCACTGGCATCAGACTTATCCAAACATATATATATTTTTATTTATTTTTGATAGCCTCTGTGGACATTAAAAGCAATATCGTGAATGAAGGATATGCATAATAACTCCACGGTACATGCTCCAAAAAAAATCCCACACTTGACATGTATGCTTATAATCAAGGCCTGAAGGTATCTCTATGACAACATTCAGTTATAAATACAGCGCCGCCTAGCCCTTGAGGCATAATATATAAAAAAAACAAAAACACATACGGTATTTTGTACAAAAAATGTAAACTCATTCTAAGTGTGATAACTAAGCCATTTATGAATATTCTTTTAGTTTCCACCACTCAAATTGTTCACTGGCTTCACACCGATCCAAACGTATGTACGTTTCCATTTTGTTTTATTCATTTTTGATTGCCCCTTTGGACAATAAAAGTAACATTGTGCAATGAGTACAACGAGCGATGATGTATATATACACTTTTACAAAAAATACCAATCAGGGCAACTCATTGCCTAAAAATAAATAAGGACGCTGATTTTTGCAGGTCTTAACAATCACCAAAACCCGTTGAGCTTGACACACACTGGCAAAAAAAAATTCTACATGTAAACGTTTATTATGCCATTATCAAAGAAATTTTGCTTCCAATATGCCAGTACCCCAACGTGCCAGTACCCTAACATGCAAGTACCACAACGTGCAAGGACCCCAACGTGGCCGGGCTGCGAGGGCCCTTTATAGCTGCTTGCAGCTCTAGTTAGGGCCCGAGCAGCGACCGCTGCGAGGTCCCTATTGTTTTTGTAAAAATTATTATTATTATCATTATTATTATTATTAGGGCCCGAGCAGCGACCGCTGCGAGGTCCCTATTGTTTTTGTAAAAATTATTATTATTATTATTATTATTATTATTATTATTCTTTATTCTCCGCAAACGATCGCGATTTTGGGTACCTAAACATTCACGAAAACTCACCGAACTTTGCACACTCCTCAGGCCCGGCGAAAAATTTGATATTATTAAGTCGTCATAACAATGCGACTCGATAGCGCCCCCTAGCGTAGAAAAATAAAAACCAAGCCCGGCACGTTTGAGCTAGTGCAACAAAAATTGGCAGGCACGTGTAGCACCCCGAGACGCACAAAAAAAAGTCTATTGGGACCATGTAGCTAAAATGTACAGGAAGTGAGCTATGAATTTTTTAATGTCCAATTTTGGCCGATTTTGGCACATTCACTGTGGTCATGCTTTTTCCCCCTTTGCAAACATTTTTCATCCAATTGACTTCAAACTTGGCATTTATCATCTCAAGACCTGAGAGAACAACTGGGCAAAACATCTTGCCTTTTTGAAATACTATATGACGGGGGCGGGGCATCAAATATTGCCTTTAAAATTTCATTTGTCCAGAAAGAGCAAATGCTTAATAACTCCCATGTTCAAGCTCCAAAAAATCTCAAACTTCTCAGGCAACGTAATAGTCACGGCCTGAAAACATCTATATGATAAAATTCAGTTATACATATAGCGCCACCTAGTGGTTACAATAAATGTCATACTTTACGTTTTTAGCTACTGTGCTGAGCTTGTTGAAGGGATCCATTTGAAAATTGGTCAGAAAAGCCTTAAGATGTTGATCATGCCCCACACCGAATATTGTAACTTTTCGCCAAAGGGCGTGGCCGCTACGGTGACGCAAAGTCTGAAGATTTTTCGTGAAAATAAAAGCTGCATTAACTTGACCGAGATGATCCTATCTTCTCAAAATTTCACACATTTGATGAGAGTCCAGCCCTAAAGACATCTACTGACTTATATTTCATCTAACTGATAGCGCCACCTAGTGGCAATTTTTTTTCTTACGAATTTTCTTCTACGTTTTTCTCCAAACACGTTAACTGGACCTACCTCATATTTGCTCAGATGAGGGTTTCGGCCTTCATGATGTCACAACACGAAGTTTGTGAGTTTTCGCGAATTGCTGTGGGTGTGGCTAAGCGCTGTTCGCCAAGAAAACAACGCCAGTTTTGAGGGTCTAAACATGCACAGAAACTCATGAAACTTGGCACACACATCTGGCCTGGTAAAATGAGCAATATTTTATTGTTGATTGTGCTATTTTTACAAAAATGACTCAATAGCGCCCCCGAGAAGTTTTTAACGAAGCAGCCCCGGTTGTACGTTTAAGCAAGAACGACGAATATTTTTAGGTGTATGAGGGAGCCCAAGACCTACAAAAAAGTCTCTTGGACCCATATGCTAAAATGAACAGGAAGTTAGCTACGAATTTTTGAATGTCCCATTTTTGACAATTTTTGCACATTCACAGGGGGCAGACTTTTGCCCACTTCTCCTACACGTTTCATCTGACTGAGTTAAGACTTGACCTGGACCATGTCAAGACCTGAGCCAACGACAGGGTGAAAAATCTTGACCTTTCGAAATACTATATGATGAAGGCGGGGCATCAAAATTTGTGTTTCGCACTGAAAAAGGATATGCTTAATAACTCCCCGGTACATGCTCCAAAAAATCCCACACTTGACATGTATGCTTATAATCAAGGCCTGAAGGTATCTCTATGACAACATTCAGTTATAAATACAGCGCCGCCTAGCCCTTGAGGCATAATATATAAAAAAAACAAAAACACATACGGTATTTTGTACAAAAAATGTAAACTCATTCTAAGTGTGATAACTAAGCCATTTATGAATATTCTTTTAGTTTCCACCACTCAAATTGTTCACTGGCTTCACACCGATCCAAACGTATGTACGTTTCCATTTTGTTTTATTCATTTTTGATTGCCCCTTTGGACAATAAAAGTAACATTGTGCAATGAGTACAACGAGCGATGATGTATATATACACTTTTACAAAAAATACCAATCAGGGCAACTCATTGCCTAAAAATAAATAAGGACGCTGATTTTTGCAGGTCTTAACAATCACCAAAACCCGTTGAGCTTGACACACACTGGCAAAAAAAAATTCTACATGTAAACGTTTATTATGCCATTATCAAAGAAATTTTGCTTCCAATATGCCAGTACCCCAACGTGCCAGTACCCTAACATGCAAGTACCACAACGTGCAAGGACCCCAACGTGGCCGGGCTGCGAGGGCCCTTTATAGCTGCTTGCAGCTCTAGTTAGGGCCCGAGCAGCGACCGCTGCGAGGTCCCTATTGTTTTTGTAAAAATTATTATTATTATCATTATTATTATTATTAGGGCCCGAGCAGCGACCGCTGCGAGGTCCCTATTGTTTTTGTAAAAATTATTATTATTATTATTATTATTATTATTATTATTCTTTATTCTCCGCAAACGATCGCGATTTTGGGTACCTAAACATTCACGAA
The DNA here is from genome assembly GCF_051991245.1 of Festucalex cinctus. NCBI lineage: Eukaryota > Metazoa > Chordata > Actinopteri > Syngnathiformes > Syngnathidae > Festucalex > Festucalex cinctus. The sequence continues at coordinate 1,802,785 of NC_135415.1, forward strand.
AACTCACCGAACTTTGCACACTCCTCAGGCCCGGCGAAAAATTTTATATTATTAAGTCGTCATAACAATGCGACTCGATAGCGCCCCCTAGCGTAGAAAAATAAAAACCAAGCCCGGCACGTTTGAGCTAGTGCAACAAAAATTGGCAGGCACGTGTAGCACCCCGAGACGCACAAAAAAAGTCTATTGGGACCATGTAGCTAAAATGTACAGGAAGTGAGCTATGAATTTTTTAATGTCCAATTTTGGCCGATTTTGGCACATTCACTGTGGTCATGCTTTTTCCCCCTTTGCAAACATTTTTCATCCAATTGACTTCAAACTTGGCATTTATCATCTCAAGACCTGAGAGAACAACTGGGCAAAACATCTTGCCTTTTTGAAATACTATATGACGGGGGCGGGGCATCAAATATTGCCTTTAAAATTTCATTTGTCCAGAAAGAGCAAATGCTTAATAACTCCCATGTTCAAGCTCCAAAAAATCTCAAACTTCTCAGGCAACGTAATAGTCACGGCCTGAAAACATCTATATGATAAAATTCAGTTATACATATAGCGCCACCTAGTGGTTACAATAAATGTCATACTTTACGTTTTTAGCTACTGTGCTGAGCTTGTTGAAGGGATCCATTTGAAAATTGGTCAGAAAAGCCTTAAGATGTTGATCATGCCCCACACCGAATATTGTAACTTTTCGCCAAAGGGCGTGGCCGCTACGGTGACGCAAAGTCTGAAGATTTTTCGTGAAAATAAAAGCTGCATTAACTTGACCGAGATGATCCTATCTTCTCAAAATTTCACACATTTGATGAGAGTCCAGCCCTAAAGACATCTACTGACTTATATTTCATCTAACTGATAGCGCCACCTAGTGGCAATTTTTTTTCTTACGAATTTTCTTCTACGTTTTTCTCCAAACACGTTAACTGGACCTACCTCATATTTGCTCAGATGAGGGTTTCGGCCTTCATGATGTCACAACACGAAGTTTGTGAGTTTTCGCGAATTGCTGTGGGTGTGGCTAAGCGCTGTTCGCCAAGAAAACAACGCCAGTTTTGAGGGTCTAAACATGCACAGAAACTCATGAAACTTGGCACACACATCTGGCCTGGTAAAATGAGCTATATTTTATTGTTGATTGTGCTATTTTTACAAAAATGACTCAATAGCGCCCCCGAGAAGTTTTTAACGAAGCAGCCCCGGTTGTACGTTTAAGCAAGAACGACGAATATTTTTAGGTGTATGAGGGAGCCCAAGACCTACAAAAAAGTCTCTTGGACCCATATGCTAAAATGAACAGGAAGTTAGCTACGAATTTTTGAATGTCCCATTTTTGACAATTTTTGCACATTCACAGGGGGCAGACTTTTGCCCACTTCTCCTACACGTTTCATCTGACTGAGTTAAGACTTGACCTGGACCATGTCAAGACCTGAGCCAACGACAGGGTGAAAAATCTTGACCTTTCGAAATACTATATGATGAAGGCGGGGCATCAAAATTTGTGTTTCGCACTGAAAAAGGATATGCTTAATAACTCCCCGGTACATGCTCCAAAAAATCCCAAACTTGACATGTATGTTAATCGTCAAGGCCTGAAGCTATCTCTATGACAACATTCAGTTATATATGCAGCGCCACCTAGCCCGTGAGGCATAAAAAAAAAATACCCCACATACGGTATTTTGTACAAAAAATGTACACTCATTCTAAGTGTGTATCAAAATTTGTGTTTCGCACTGAAAAAGGATATGCTTCATAACTCCCCGGTACATGCTCCAAAAAATCCCAAACTTGACATGTATGTTTATCGTCAAGGCCTGAAGCTATCTCAATGACAACATTCAGTTATATATGCAGCGTCACCTAGCCCTGGAGGCATAAAAAAAAAATACCCCACATACGGTATTTTGTACAAAAAATGTAAACTCATTCTAAGTGTGATAACTAAGTCATTTATGAATATTCTTTTAGTTTCCACCACTCAAAATGTTCACTGGCATCAGACTTATCCAAACATTTATATATTTTTATTTATTTTTGATAGCCTCTGTGGACATTAAAAACAATATCGTGAATGAAGGATATGCTTAATAACTCCACGGTACATGCTCCAAAAAAAATCCCACACTTGACATGTATGCTTATAATCAAGGCCTGAAGGTATCTCGATGACAACATTCAGTTATAAATACAGCGCCACCTAGCCCTTGAGGCTTATATAAAAAAAAAAAACCCACATACGGTATTTTGTACAAAAAAATGTAAACTCATTCTAAGTGTGATGACTAAGTCATTTATGAATATTCTTTTAGTTTCCACCACTCAAATTGTTCACTGGCTTCACACCGATCCAAACGTATGTACGTTTCCATTTTGTTTTATTCATTTTTGATTGCCCCTTTGGACAATAAAAGTAACATTGTGCAATGAGTACAACGAGCGATGATGTATATATACACTTTTACAAAAAATACCAATCAGGGCAACTCATTGCCTAAAAATAAAAAAGGACGCTGATTTTTGCAGGTCTTAACAATCACCAAAACCCGTTGAGCTTGACACACACTGGCAAAAAAAATATTCTACATGTAAACGTTTATTATGCCATTTTCAAAGAAATTTTGCTTCCAATATGCCAGTACCCCAACGTGCCAGTACCCCAACGTGCCAGTACCCTAACGTGCAAGTACCCCAACGTGCAAGGACTCCAACGTGGCCCGGGCTGCGAGGGCCCTTTATAGCTGCTCGCAGCTCTAGTTATTATTCTTCTTCTTTATTCTCCGCAAACGATCGCGATTTTGGGTACCTAAACATTCACGAAAACTCACCGAACTTTGCACACTCCTCAGGCCCGGCGAAAAATTTGATATTATTAAGTCGTCATAACAATGCGACTCGATAGCGCCCCCTAGCGTAGAAAAATAAAAACCAAGCCCGGCACGTTTGAGCTAGAGCAACAAAAACTGGCAGGCACGTGTAGCACCCCGAGACGCACAAAAAAGTCTATTGGGACCATGTAGCTAAAATGTACAGGAAGTGAGCTATGAATTTTTTAATGTCCAATTTTGGCCTATTTTGGCACATTCACTGTGGTCATGCTTTTTCCCCCTTTGCAAACATTTTTCATCCAATTGACTTCAAACTTGGCATTTATCATCTCAAGACCTGAGAGAACAGCTGGGCAAAACATCTTGCCTTTTCGAAATACTATATGACGGGAGCGGAGCATCAAATATTGCCTTTAAAATTTCATTTGTCCAGAAAGAGCAAATGCTTAATAACTCCCATGTTCAAGCTCCAAAAAATCTCAAACTTCTCAGGCAACGTAATAGTCACGGTCTGAAAACATCTATATGATAAAATTCAGTTATCCATGTAGCGCCACCTAGTGGTTACAATAAATGTCATACTTTACGTTTTTAGCTACTGTGCTGAGCTTGTTGAAGGGATCCATTTGAAAATTGGTCAGAAAAGCCTTAAGATGTTGATCATGCCCCACACCGAATATTGTAACTTTTTGCCAAAGGGCGTGGCCGCTACGGTGACGCAAAGTCTGAAGATTTTTCGTGAAAATAAAAGCTGCATTAACTTGACCGAGATGATCCTATCTTCTCAAAATTTCACACATTTGATGAGAGTCCAGCCCTAAAGACATCTACTGACTTATATTTCATCTAACTGATAGCGCCACCTAGTGGCAATTTTTTTTCTTACGAATTTTCTTCTACGTTTTTCTCCAAACACGTTAACTGGACCTACCTCATATTTGCTCAGATGAGGGTTTCGGCCTTCATGATGTCACAACACGAAGTTTGTGAGTTTTCGCGAATTGCTGTGGGTGTGGCTAAGCGCTGTTCGCCAAGAAAACAACGCCAGTTTTGAGGGTCTAAACATGCACAGAAACTCATGAAACTTGGCACACACATCTGGCCTGGTAAAATGAGCTATATTTTATTGTTGATTGTGCTATTTTTACAAAAATGACTCAATAGCGCCCCCGAGAAGTTTTTAACGAAGCAGCCCCGGTTGTACGTTTAAGCAAGAACGACGAATATTTTTAGGTGTATGAGGGAGCCCAAGACCTACAAAAAAGTCTCTTGGACCCATATGCTAAAATGAACAGGAAGTTAGCTACGAATTTTTGAATGTCCCATTTTTGACAATTTTTGCACATTCACAGGGGGCAGACTTTTGCCCACTTCTCCTACACGTTTCATCTGACTGAGTTAAGACTTGACCTGGACCATGTCAAGACCTGAGCCAACGACAGGGTGAAAAATCTTGACCTTTCGAAATACTATATGATGAAGGCGGGGCATCAAAATTTGTGTTTCGCACTGAAAAAGGATATGCTTAATAACTCCCCGGTACATGCTCCAAAAAATCCCAAACTTGACATGTATGTTAATCGTCAAGGCCTGAAGCTATCTCTATGACAACATTCAGTTATATATGCAGCGCCACCTAGCCCGTGAGGCATAAAAAAAAAATACCCCACATACGGTATTTTGTACAAAAAATGTACACTCATTCTAAGTGTGTATCAAAATTTGTGTTTCGCACTGAAAAAGGATATGCTTCATAACTCCCCGGTACATGCTCCAAAAAATCCCAAACTTGACATGTATGTTTATCGTCAAGGCCTGAAGCTATCTCAATGACAACATTCAGTTATATATGCAGCGTCACCTAGCCCTTGAGGCATAAAAAAAAAATACCCCACATACGGTATTTTGTACAAAAAATGTAAACTCATTCTAAGTGTGATAACTAAGTCATTTATGAATATTCTTTTAGTTTCCACCACTCAAAATGTTCACTGGCATCAGACTTATCCAAACATTTATATATTTTTATTTATTTTTGATAGCCTCTGTGGACATTAAAAACAATATCGTGAATGAAGGATATGCTTAATAACTCCACGGTACATGCTCCAAAAAAAATCCCACACTTGACATGTATGCTTATAATCAAGGCCTGAAGGTATCTCGATGACAACATTCAGTTATAAATACAGCGCCACCTAGCCCTGAGGCTTATATAAAAAAAAAAAACCCACATACGGTATTTTGTACAAAAAAATGTAAACTCATTCTAAGTGTGATGACTAAGTCATTTATGAATATTCTTTTAGTTTCCACCACTCAAATTGTTCACTGGCTTCACACCGATCCAAACGTATGTACGTTTCCATTTTGTTTTATTCATTTTTGATTGCCCCTTTGGACAATAAAAGTAACATTGTGCAATGAGTACAACGAGCGATGATGTATATATACACTTTTACAAAAAATACCAATCAGGGCAACTCATTGCCTAAAAATAAAAAAGGACGCTGATTTTTGCAGGTCTTAACAATCACCAAAACCCGTTGAGCTTGACACACACTGGCAAAAAAAATATTCTACATGTAAACGTTTATTATGCCATTTTCAAAGAAATTTTGCTTCCAATATGCCAGTACCCCAACGTGCCAGTACCCCAACGTGCCAGTACCCTAACGTGCAAGTACCCCAACGTGCAAGGACTCCAACGTGGCCCGGGCTGCGAGGGCCCTTTATAGCTGCTCGCAGCTCTAGTTATTATTCTTCTTCTTTATTCTCCGCAAACGATCGCGATTTTGGGTACCTAAACATTCACGAAAACTCACCTAACTTTGCACACTCCTCAGGCCCGGCGAAAAATTTGATATTATTAAGTCGTCATAACAATGCGACTCGATAGCGCCCCCTAGCGTAGAAAAATAAAAACCAAGCCCGGCACGTTTGAGCTAGAGCAACAAAAACTGGCAGGCACGTGTAGCACCCCGAGACGCACAAAAAAGTCTATTGGGACCATGTAGCTAAAATGTACAGGAAGTGAGCTATGAATTTTTTAATGTCCAATTTTGGCCTATTTTGGCACATTCACTGTGGTCATGCTTTTTCCCCCTTTGCAAACATTTTTCATCCAATTGACTTCAAACTTGGCATTTATCATCTCAAGACCTGAGAGAACAGCTGGGCAAAACATCTTGCCTTTTCGAAATACTATATGACGGGAGCGGAGCATCAAATATTGCCTTTAAAATTTCATTTGTCCAGAAAGAGCAAATGCTTAATAACTCCCATGTTCAAGCTCCAAAAAATCTCAAACTTCTCAGGCAACGTAATAGTCACGGTCTGAAAACATCTATATGATAAAATTCAGTTATCCATGTAGCGCCACCTAGTGGTTACAATAAATGTCATACTTTACGTTTTTAGCTACTGTGCTGAGCTTGTTGAAGGGATCCATTTGAAAATTGGTCAGAAAAGCCTTAAGATGTTGATCATGCCCCACACCGAATATTGTAACTTTTTGCCAAAGGGCGTGGCCGCTACGGTGACGCAAAGTCTGAAGATTTTTCGTGAAAATAAAAGCTGCATTAACTTGACCGAGATGATCCTATCTTCTCAAAATTTCACACATTTGATGAGAGTCCAGCCCTAAAGACATCTACTGACTTATATTTCATCTAACTGATAGCGCCACCTAGTGGCAATTTTTTTTCTTACGAATTTTCTTCTACGTTTTTCTCCAAACACGTTAACTGGACCTACCTCATATTTGCTCAGATGAGGGTTTCGGCCTTCATGATGTCACAACACGAAGTTTGTGAGTTTTCGCGAATTGCTGTGGGTGTGGCTTAGCGCTGTTCGCCAAGAAAACAACGCCAGTTTTGAGGGTCTAAACATGCACAGAAACTCATGAAATTTGGCACACACATCTGGCCTGGTAAAATGAGCAATATTTTATTGTTGATTGTGGTATTTTTACAAAAATGACTCAATAGCGCCCCCTCGAAATTTTTAACGAAGCAGCCCCGGTTGTACGTTTAAGCAAGAACGACGAATATTTTTAGGTGTATGAGGGAGCCCAAGACCTACAAAAAAGTCTCTTGGACCCATATGCTAAAATGAACAGGAAGTGAGCTACGAATTTTTGAATGTCCCATTTTTGACTATTTTTGCACATTCACAGGGGGCAGACTTTTGCCCACTTCTCCTACACGTTTCATCTGACTAAGTTAAGACTTGACCTGGACCATGTCAAGACCTGAGCCAACGACAGGGGGAAAAATCTTGACCTTTCGAAATGCTATATGATGAAGGCGGGGCATCAAAATTTGTGTTTCGCACTGAAAAAGGATATGCTTAATAACTCCCCGGTACATGCTCCAAAAAATCCCAAACTTGACATGTATGTTTATCGTCAAGGCCTGAAGCTATCTCTATGACAACATTCAGTTATATATGCAGCGCCACCTAGCCCTTGAGGCATAAAAAAAAAATACCCCACATACGGTATTTTGTACAAAACATGTAAACTCATTCCAAGTGTGATAACTAAGTCATTTATGAATATTCTTTTAGTTTCCACCACTCAAAATGTTCACTGGCATCAGACTTATCCAAACATATATATATATTTTTTTATTTTTGATAGCCTCTGTGGATATTAAAAGCAATATCGTGAATGAAGGATATGCTTAATAACTCCACGGTACATGCTCAAAAAAAAATCCCACACTTGACATGTATGCTTATAATCAAGGCCTGAAGGTATCTCTATGACAACATTCAGTTATAAATACAGCGCCACCTAGCCCTTGAGGCTTATATAAAAAAATTAAAAATACCCCACATACGGTATTTTGTACAAAAAATGTACACTCATTCTAAGTGTGATAACTAAGTCATTTATGAATATTCTTTTAGTTTCCACCACTCAAATTGTTCACTGGCTTCACACCGATCCAAACGTATGTACGTTTCCATTTTGTTTTATTCATTTTTGATTGCCCCTTTGGACAATAAAAGTAACATTGTGCAATGAGTACAACGAGCGATGATGTGTATATACACTTTTACAAAAAATACCAATCAGGGCAACTCATTGCCTAAAAATAAAAAAGGACGCTGATTTTTGCAGGTCTTAACAATCACCAAAACCCGTTGAGCTTGACACACACACTGGCAAAAAAAATATTCTACATGTAAACGTTTATTATGCCATTTTCAAATAAATTTTGCTTCCAATATGCCAGTACCCCAACGTGCCAGTACCCTAACGTGCAAGTACCCCAACGTGCAAGGACCCCAACGTGGCCCGGGCTGCGAGGGCCCTTTATAGCTGCTCGCAGCTCTAGTTATTATTAGGGCCCGAGCAGCGACCGCTGCGAGGTCCCTATTGTTTTTGTAAAAATTATTATTATTATTATTATTATTATTAGGGCCCGAGCAGCGACCGCTGCGAGGTCCCTCTTGTTTTTGTAAGAAGTATTCTTCTTCTTCTTTATTCTCCGCAAACGATCGCATTTTTGAGGACCTAAACATTTACGAAAACTCACCAAACTTTGCAATCTCTTCGGGCCCGGCGAAAAATTTGATATTATGTTGTTGTCATAACAACGCAACTCTATAGCGCCCCCTAGCGTAGAAAAATAAAAACCAATCCCGGCCCGTTTGACCTAGAGCTACGAAAATTGGCAGGCACGTGTAGCACCCCGAGATGCACAAAAAAGCCAGTGGAAGCCATTTCCTAAAATGTACAGGAAGTGAGCTATGAATTTTTGAATGTCCAATTTTGGCCCATTTTGGCACATTCACTGTGGTCATACTTTTTCCCCCTTTGCAAACAGTTTTAATCCGATTGACTTCAAACTTGGCATGTATCATCTCAAGACCTGAGACAACAACTGGGCAAAATATCTTGACTTTTCGGAACACTATATGACGGGGGCGGGGCATCAAATATTGCCTTTAAAATTTCATTTGTCCAGAAAGACAAAATGCTGAATAACTCCCATGTGCAAGCTCCAAAAAATCTCAAACTTCTCATGCAACTTAATACTCAAGGCCTGAAAACAACTATATGATAAAATTCTGTTCTATATGTAGCGCCACCTAGTGGTGACATTAAATGTCATACTTTATGTTTTTAGCTACTGTGCCAAGCTCGTTGAAGGGATCCAATTAAAAATTGGTCAGAAAAGTCTTAACATGTTGATCATGCCCCACACCTAATATTGTAACTTTTCGCCAAAGGGCGTGGCCGCTACGGTGCCGCAAAGTCTGAAGATTCTTCGTGACAATAAAAGCTGCATTAACTTGACCCAGATGATCCTATCTTCTCAAAATTTCACAAAATTGATGACAGTCCAGCCCTTAACTCATCTACAAACTTATATTTCATCTTACTGATAGCGCCACCTACTGGCGATTTTTTTTCTTAGGATTTTTCTTCAACGTTTTTTTCCAACCACGTTAACTGGACCTACCTCATATTTGCACAGATGAGGGTTTCCGCCTTCATGATGTCACAACATGAAGTTTGTGAGTTTTCGTGAATCGCTGTGGGCGTGGCTAAGCGCTGTTCGCCAAGAAAACAACGCTGGTTTTGAGGGTCTAAACATGCACAGAAACTCATGAAACTTGGCGCACACATCTGGCCTGGCAAAATGAGCAATATTTTATCGTAGAATGTTCCATTTTTCAAAAAATGACTCAATAGCGCCCCCTAGAAATTTTTAACGAAGCAGCCCCGCTTGTACGTTTAAGCAAGATCTTTGGAAATTTTTAGGTGTATGAGGGAGCACAAGACCTACAAAAAAGTCTCTTGAACCCATATGCTAAAATGAACAGGAAGTGAGCTACGAATTTTTGAATGTCCCATATTTTAAGATTTTAGCACATTTACAGGGGGCATACTTTTGCCCACTTCTTCTACACGTTTCATCCGACTGACTTCAGACTTGACCTGGACCATGTCAAGACCTGAGCCAACGACAGGGGGAAAAAAATTTGACTTTTCAAAATACTATATGATGAGGGCGGGGCATCAAAATTTGTGTTTCGCACTGAAAAAGGATATGCTTAATAACTCCCCGGTACATGCTCCAAAAAATCCCAAACTTGACATGTATGTTAATCGTCAAGGCCTGAAGCTATCTCTATGACAACATTCAGTTATATATGCCGCGCCACCTAGCCCTTGAGGCATAAAAAAAAAATACCCCACATACGGTATTTTGTACAAAAAATGTAAACTCATTCTAAGTGTGATAACTAAGTCATTTATGAATATTCTTTTAGTTTCCACCACTCAAAATGTTCACTGGCATCAGACTTATCCAAACATATATATATTTTTATTTATTTTTGATAGCCTCTGTGGACATTAAAAGCAATATCGTGAATGAAGGATATGCTTAATAACTCCACGGTACATGCTCCAAAAAAAATCCCACACTTGACATGTATGCTTATAATCAAGGCCTGAAGGTATCTCGATGACAACATTCAGTTATAAATACAGCGCCACCTAGCCCTTGAGGCTTATATAAAAAAAAAAAACCACATACGGTATTTTGTACAAAAAAATGTAAACTCATTCTAAGTGTGATGACTAAGTAATTTCTGAATATTCTTTTAGTTTCCACCACTCAAATTGTTCACTGGCTTCACACCGATCCAAACGTATGTACGTTTCCATTTTGTTTTATTCATTTTTGATTGCCCCTTTGGACAATAAAAGTTAACATTGTGCAATGAGTACAACGAGCGATGATGTATATATACACTTTTACAAAAAATACCAATCAGGGCAACTCATTGCCTAAAAATAAAAAAGGACGCTGATTTTTGCAGGTCTTAACAATCACCAAAACCCGTTGAGCTTGACACACACTGGCAAAAAAAATATTCTACATGTAAACGTTTATTATGCCATTTTCAAAGAAATTTTGCTTCCAATATGCCAGTACCCCAACGTGCCAGTACCCTAACGTGCAAGTACCCCAACGTGCAAGGACTCCAACGTGGCCCGGGCTGCGAGGGCCCTTTATAGCTGCTCGCAGCTCTAGTTAGGGCCCGAGCAGCGACCGCTGCGAGGTCCCTATTGTTTTTGTAAAAATTATTATTAGGGCCCGAGCAGCGACCGCTGCGAGGTCCCTATTGTTTTTGTAAAAATTATTATTATTATTATTAGGGCCCGAGCAGCTACCGCTGCGAGGTCCCTATTGTTTTTCGATCGGATTATTAGGGCCCGAGCAGCGACCGCTGCGAGGTCCCTATTGTTTTTCGTTCGAATTATTATTATTATTATTATTCTTCTTCTTCTTTTTCTCCGTAAACGATCGCATTTTTGAGTACCTAAACATTCACGAAAACTCACCAAACTTTGCACACTCCTCAGGCCCGGCGAAAAATTTGATATTATGAAGTCGTCATAACAACGCGACTCTATAGCGCCCCCTAGCGTAGAAAAATAAAAACCAAGCCTGGCACGTTTGAGCTAGAGCAACGAAAATTGGCAGGCACGTGTAGCACCCCGAGACGCACAAAAAAGTCTATTGGGACCATGTAGCTAAAATGTACAGGAAATGAGCTATGAATTTTTTTATGTCCAATTTTGGCCTATTTTGGCACATTCACTGTGGTCATGCTTTTTCCCCCTCTGCAAACATTTTTCATCCAATTCACATCAAACTTGGCATTTATCATCTCAAGACCTGAGAGAACAACTGGGCAAAAAGTCTTGCCTTTTCGAAATACTATATGATGGGGGCGGGGCATCAAATATTGCCTTTAAAATTTCATTTGTCCAGAAAGAGCAAATGCTTAATAACTCCCATGTTCAAGCTCCAAAAAATCTCAAACTTCTCAGGCAACGTAATAGTCACGGCCTGAAAACATCTATATGATAAAATTCAGTTATACATATAGCGCCACCTAGTGGTTACAGAAAAAAACAAATCTTGACTTTTGGAAATACTATATGATGAGGGCGGGGCATCAAATTTTGTGTTTCGCACTGAAAAAGGATATGCTTAATAACTCCCCGGTACATGCTCCAAAAAATCCCAAACTTGACATGTATGTTTATAGTCAAAGCCTGAAGGTATCTCTATGACAAAATTCAGTTATATATGCAGCGCCACCTAGCCCTTCAGGCGTGAAAAAAAAATACCCCACATACGGTATTTTGTACAAAAAATGTCAACTCATTCTAAGTGTGATAACTCCCATGTTCAAGCTCCAAAAAATCTCAAACTTCTCAGGCAACGTAATAGTCACGGCCTGAAAGCATCTATATGATAAAATTCAGTTATACATATAGCGCCACCTAGTGGTAACAATAAATGTCATACTTTACGTTTTTAGCTACTGTGCCGAGCTCGTTGAAGGGATCCAGTTGAAAATTGGTCAGAAAAGCCTTAAGATGTTGATCATGCCCCACACCGAATATTGTAACTTTTCGCCAAAGGGCGTGGCCGCTACGGTGATGCAAAGTCCGAAAATTTTTCGTGACAATAAAAGCTGCATGAACTTGACCGAGATGATCCTATCTTCTCAAAATTTCACACATTTGATGAGAGTCCAGCCCTTAAGACATCTACGAACTTATATTTCATCTTACTGATAGCGCCACCTAGTGGCAATTTTTTTTCTTACGAATTTTCTTGTACATTTTTCTCCAAACACGTTAACTGGACCAACCTCATATTTGCTCAGATGAGGGTTTCGGCCTTCATGATGTCACAACACGAAGTTTGTGAGTTTTCGCGAATCGCTGTGGGCGTGGCTAAGCACTGTTCGCCAAGAAAACAACGCCAGTTTTGAGGGTCTAAACATGCGCAGAAACTCATGAAACTTGGCACACACATCTGGCCTGGTAAAATGAACAATATTTTATTGTTGATTGTACTATTTTTACAAAAATGACTCAATAGCGCCCCCTAGAAATTTTTAACGAAGCAGCCCCGATTCTACGTTTAAGCAAGATCTACGAAAATTTTTACGTGTATGAGGGAGCCAAAGACCTACAAAAAAGTCTCTTGGACCCATATGCTAAAATGAACAGGAAGTGAGGTACGAATTTTTGAATGTCCCATTTTTGACGATTTTTGCACATTTTCAGGGGGCATACTTTTGCCCACTTCTCCTACATGTTTTATCCGACTGACTTATGACTTGACCTGGACCATGCCAAGACCTGAGCCAACAACAGACGGAAAAATCTTGACTTTTGGAAATACTATATGATGAGCGCGGGGCATCAAAATTTGTGTTTCGCACTGAAAAAGGATATGCTTAATAACTCACCGATACATGCTCCAAAAAATCCCAAACTTGACATGTATGTTTATCATCAAGGCCTGACGGTATCTCTATGACGACATTCAGTTATATATGCAGCGCCACCTCGCCCTTGAGGCAAAACAAAAAAATACCCCACATACGGTATTTTGTACAAAAAATGTAAACTCATTCTAAGTGTGATAACTAAGTCATTTATGAATATTCTTTTACTTTCCACCACTCAAAATGTTCACTGGCATTAGACTTATCCAAACATGTACTTTTTTTTAATTTATTTTTGATAGCCTCTAATGGACATTAAAAGCAATATCGTGAATGAAGGATATGCTTAATAACTCCACGGTACATGCTCCAAAAAAATCCCACACTTGACATGTATGTTTAGAGTCAAGGCTTGAAGGTATCCCTATGACAACATTCCATTATATATACAGCGCCACCTAGCCCTAGAGGCATAAAAAAAAATACACCAACTTAACGGTATTTTTACAAAAAAAAAAAAATCCACATGTCAAGGTTTATCATGCCATTTTCAAAGAAATTCTGCTTCCAATGTGCCGTACCTAAACTTGCCAGTACCCCAACGTGCCAGTACCCCAACGTGCAAGTACCCCAACGTGCAAGTACCCCAACGTGGCCCGGGCTGCGAGGGCCCTTTATAGCTGCTCGCAGCTCTAGTTAGGGCCCGAGCAGCGACCGCTGCGAGGTCCCTATTGTTTTTGTAAAAATTATTATTATTATTATTATTATTATTATTATTATTATTATTAGGGCCCGAGCAGCGACCGCTGCGAGGTCCCTATTGTTCCTGAAGGAATTCTTATTATTCTTCTTCTTCTTCTTCTTCTTTTTCTTTGTTATTATTCTTTTCCGCAAACAACCACATTTTTGAGGCACTAAACATGAACGAAAACTCACCAAACTTTACACGCAGATCGGGTCTGGCGAAAAATTTGATATTTTAAAGTCGCCATACATGATAACAGAAAAATGGCTCTGTAGCGCCACCTACATAGGTTTAACGGATCCCTGTCCCGCTACGATTGTCCTATGGCTACGAAAATTGTGTGGCACCTGTAGCACATCCAGATGAACAAAAACCTCTTTGATATGTGTACCCTAAAATAGACAGGAAGTGAGGTATGAGTATTTGAATGTCCAATTTTGGCCCATTTTTGCACATTTACAGGGGTCATACTTTTGCCCGCTTCTCCTACACGGTTAACCCGATTGACTTCAAACTTGGGATGTACCATCTCAAGACCTCGGACAACACCATGGTAAAAAATCTAAAGTTTTTGACATACTATATGACGGTGGCGGGGCATCAAATTTACAGTTTCAAAATTCTTACTTAACGAAGCATTGCCGGTGGTACGTTTAACCTAGAGCTATGAAAATTGGTACACATATGTAACAGACTATAATCTACAAAAAAGCCTGTTGGTGCCATATGCTAAACCTAACAGGAAGTCCGCCAGAGGCGAGGCATCAAATTTTGTGTTTCAAAATTCTTATTTAATGAAGCATTCCCGGCTGTACATTTCACCTAGAGTTACCAACATTTGAAGACATATGTAACAGCCCTCAAGGTACAAAAAACTCTTTTTGAACCATATGCTAAACCTAACAGGGCGTCCGCCATTTTGATTTACTTTGGAATGTGTTGCCATTTTTTGGGCCATTTCATAGGGGTCTTATTTTAACGAACTCCTCCTACAGAGTTTATCCGATCATCTTCAAACTTGGTGTGACTCATCTTAAGATGTTGAGGATGAAAAGTTATTGAAAGCTCTTTATTTCGTCGCACGCTGTTGTCGTGGCATGCACTTTTTGCAAAGGAAAAAAATCCTTCTTAATGAAGCATTCCCAGTTGTACGAAGCAGCTAGAGCTACAAAAATTTGTAGACATATGTAACAGCCCACAATGTACAAAAAAGTCTCTTGGTGCCATGTGCTAAACCCAACAGGAAGTCCCCCAGGGGCCGGCATCACATTTTGAGCTAGAAAACTCCTCTTTAACGAAGCATTCCCGGTTGTACGTTTCACCTAGCGCTATGATAATTTGCACGCATACATAAGAGCCCACGATGTACAAAAAAGTCTCTTGGAACCATGTGCTAAACCAAACAGGAAGTCCGCCATTTTGATTTACGATGGGATTTGTTGCCATTTTTTGTGGCCTTTTTCAGGGGTCATATTTTAACGAACTCCTCGTACAAAGTTCATCCGACCGTCTTCAAACTTGGTGTGTTTCATCTTAAGATGTTTAAGATGCAAAGTTATCGAAAGTTTTTTATTTTGTCGCACGCTGCTGCTATAGCGATGCATTGTTTGCCAAGTAAAGTGCTGCTTTGTTTTTTTATCTATACATGTGTGAAAACTCATGAAACTTTGCAAACACATCAGACTTGTCATGAACATGAATTTTTAGAGATTTATTGTGCAATTTGCAATAAATAGCGCCCTCTAGACATTTTTATGAAGTATTTCCGATTGTATGATTCTGCTAGATTTGTGAAAATTAGGACAGACCCCTATCAGCCTAAAACCTACAAAAAAGTATTATGTAGCCATTTGCCAAACCAAAGAGGAAGTCCGCTATTTTGATTTTATTTTGGGAATTATACATCATTTTTGGCCTCTTTCATTAAACTTTACACTTTAACTTAACAGTACCCCAACGTGCCAGTACCCTGACGTGCGAGTAACCCAACGTTGTGCTCAATAGCGCCCTCTATGCATTTTTATGGAGCATTTCCAATTGTATGATTCAAGCGATACACAACTAAAGATGACTTGACCTAGATTTGTGAAAACTGGGAGGCATACCTATTAGCTTAAGACCTACAAAAAGTATTCTGTAGCCGTATGCTAAACCTAAAAGGAAGTCCGCCATTTTGAATTTATTTTGGGAATTGCACACCATCTTTGGCCTTTTGCACTCACAAAGCTTGTCAAAAACATTTTAGATGGTCCTTGTCCGATTTGACAGTACCCCAACGTGCCAGTACCCCGACGTGCAAGTACCCCAACGTGGCCCAGGTTGCGAGGGCCCTTTATAGCTGCTCGCAGCTCTAGTTATTATTATTATTCTTCTTCTTTATTCTCCGCAAACGATCGCGATTTTGGGTACCTAAACATTCACGAAAACTCACCGAACTTTGCACACTCCTCAGGCCCGGCGAAAAATTTGATATTATTAAGTCGTCATAACAATGCGACTCGATAGCGCCCCCTAGCGTAGAAAAATAAAAACCAAGCCCGGCACGTTTGAGCTAGTGCAACAAAAATTGGCAGGCACGTGTAGCACCCCGAGACGCACAAAAAAGTCTATTGGGACCATGTAGCTAAAATGTACAGGAAGTGAGCTATGAATTTTTTAATGTCCAATTTTGGCCGATTTTGGCACATTCACTGTGGTCATGCTTTTTCCCCCTTTGCAAACATTTTTCATCCAATTGACTTCAAACTTGGCATTTATCATCTCAAGACCTGAGAGAACAACTGGGCAAAACATCTTGCCTTTTTGAAATACTATATGACGGGGGCGGGGCATCAAATATTGCCTTTAAAATTTCATTTGTCCAGAAAGAGCAAATGCTTAATAACTCCCATGTTCAAGCTCCAAAAAATCTCAAACTTCTCAGGCAACGTAATAGTCACGGCCTGAAAACATCTAGATGATAAAATTCAGTTATACATATAGCGCCACCTAGTGGTTACAATAAATGTCATACTTTACGTTTTTAGCTACTGTGCTAAGCTTGTTGAAGGGATCCATTTGAAAATTGGTCAGAAAAGCCTTAAGATGTTGATCATGCCCCACACCGAATATTGTAACTTTTCGCCAAAGGGCGTGGCCGCTACGGTGACGCAAAGTCTGAAGATTTTTCGTGAAAATAAAAGCTGCATTAACTTGACCGAGATGATCCTATCTTCTCAAAATTTCACACATTTGATGAGAGTCCAGCCCTAAAGACATCTACTGACTTATATTTCATCTAACTGATAGCGCCACCTAGTGGCAATTTTTTTTATTACGAATTTTCTTCTACGTTTTTCTCCAAACACGTTAACTGGACCTACCTCATATTTGCTCAGATGAGGGTTTCGGCCTTCATGATGTCACAACACGAAGTTTGTGAGTTTTCGCGAATTGCTGTGGGTGTGGCTAAGCGCTGTTCGCCAAGAAAACAACGCCAGTTTTGAGGGTCTAAACATGCACAGAAACTCATGAAACTTGGCACGCACATCTGGCCTGGTAAAATGAGCAATATTTTATTGTTGATTGTGCTATTTTTACAAAAATGACTCAATAGCGCCCCCGAGAAGTTTTTAACGAAGCAGCCCCGGTTGTACGTTTAAGCAAGAACGACGAATATTTTTAGGTGTATGAGGGAGCCCAAGACCTACAAAAAAGTCTCTTGGACCCATATGCTAAAATGAACAGGAAGTTAGCTACGAATTTTTGAATGTCCCATTTTTGACTATTTTTGCACATTCACAGGGGGCAGACTTTTGCCCACTTCTCCTACACGTTTCATCTGACTGAGTTAAGACTTGACCTGGACCATGTCAAGACGTGAGCCAACGACAGGGGGAAAAATCTTGACCTTTCGAAATACTATATGATGAAGGCGGGGCATCAAAATTTGTGTTTCGCAATGAAAAAGGATATGCTTGATAACTCCCCGGTACATGCTCCAAAAAATCCCAAACTTGACATGTATGTTTATCGTCAAGGCCTGAAGTTATCTCTATGACAACATTCAGTTATATATGCAGCGCCACCTAGCCCTTGAGGCATGAAAAAAAAATACCCCACATACGGTATTTTGTACAAAAAATGTACACTCATTCTAAGTGTGATAACTAAGTCATTTATGAATATTCTTTTAGTTTCCACCACTCAAAATGTTCACTGGCATCAGACTTATCCAAACATATATATATTTTTATTTATTTTTGATAGCCTCTATGGACATTAAAAGCAATATCGTGAATGAAGGATATGCTTAATAACTCCACGGTACATGCTCCAAAAAAAATCCCACGCTTGACATGTATGCTTATAATCAAGGCCTGAAGGTATCTCTATGACAACATTCAGTTATAAATGCAGCGCCACCTAGCCCTTGAGGCATGAAAAAAAAATACCCCACATACGGTATTTTGTACAAAAAAATGTAAACTCATTCTAAGTGTGATAACGAAGTCATTTATGAATATTCTTTTAGTTTCCACCACTCAAATTGTTCACTGGCTTCACACCGATCCAAACGGTATGTACGTTTCCATTTTGTTTTATTAATTTTTGATTGCCCCTTTGGACAATAAAAGTAACATTGTGCAATGAGTACAACGAGCGATGATGTATATATACACTTTTACAAAAAATACCAATCAGGGCAACTCATTGCCTAAAAATAAAAAAGGACGCTGATTTTTGCAGGTCTTAACAATCACCAAAACCCGTTGAGCTTGACACACACTGGCAAAAAAAATATTCTACATGTAAACGTTTATTATGCCATTTTCAAAGAAATTTTGCTTCCAATATGCCAGTACCCCAACGTGCCAGTACCCTAACGTGCAAGTACCCCAACGTGCAAGGACTCCAACGTGGCCCGGGCTGCGAGGGCCCTTTATAGCTGCTCGCAGCTCTAGTTATTATTAGGGCCCGAGCAGCGACCGCTGCGAGGTCCCTATTGTTTTTGTAAAAATTATTATTATTATTATTATTATTAGGGCCCGAGCAGCGGCGGCGGCGGTGCCGCTGCGAGGCCCTATTGTTTTTGTAGGAATTCTTATTATTATTATTATTATTATTATTATTATTATTATTATTATTATTCTCCGCAAACAATCGCATTTTTGAGACGCTAAACGTGAACGAAAACTCACCAAACTTTACACGCACATCAGGCCTGGCGAAAAATTTGATATTTTAAAGTCGCCATACATGATAACAGAAAAATGGCTCCATAGCGCCACCTACATAGGTTAAACGGATCCCTGTCCCGCTACGATTGTCCTATGGCGACGAAAATTGTGTGGCACCCGTAGCACATCCAGATGAACAAAAACCTCTTTGATGTGTGTACCCTAAAATAGACAGAAAGTGAGGTATGATCATCTGAATGTCCAATTTTGGCCCAGTTTTGCACATTTACAGGGGTCATACTTTTGCCCGCTTCTCCTACACGGTTAACCCGATTGACTTCAAACTTGGGATGGACCATCTCAACACCTGGGACAACATCATTGTAAAAAATCTAAAGTTTTTGATATACTATATGACGGCGGCGACGCATCAAATTTAGAGTTTAAAAATTCTTACTTCACGAAGCATTGCCGGTTGTACGTTTAATCTAGAGCTACGAAAATTTGTACACATATGTAAAAGGCTATGACCTACAAAAAACTCTTTTTGAACCATATGCTAAACCTCACAGGAAGTCCGCCATTTTGATTTATTTTGGAACGTGTTGCCATTTTTTTGGCCATTTCATTGGGGTCTTATTTTAACGAACTCCTCCTACAGTGTTTATCCGATCATCTTCAAACTTGGTGTGATTCATCTTAAGATGTTGAAGATGAAAAGATATTGAAACCTTTGTATTTCGTCGCACGCTGTTGTCATGGCATGCACTGTTTGCAAAGGAAAAAAAATATCCTTAAAGAAGCATTCCCATTTGTACGAAGCAGCGAGAGCTACGAAAATTTGTAGACATATGTAACAGCCCAAGATGTACAAAAAAGTCTCTTGGTGCCCTGTGCTAAACCCAACAGGAAGTCCCCCAGGGGCCGGGCATCACATTTTGAGCTAAAAAACTCCTCTTTAACAAAGCATACCCGGCTGTACGTTTCACCTAGAGTTACCAAAATTTGTAGAGGTATATAACAGCCCTCGAGGTACAAAAAACTCTTTTTGAACCATATGCTAAACCTAACAGGACGTCCGCCATTTTGATTTACTTTGGAATGTGTTGCCATTTTTTGGGCCATTTCGTAGGGGTCTTATTTTAACGAACTCCTCCTACAGAGTTTATCCGATCATCTTCAAACTTGGTGTGACTCATCTTAAGATGTTGAGGATGAAAAGTTATTGAAAGCTCTTTATTTCGTCGCACGCTGTTGTCGTGGCATGCACTTTTTGCAAAGGAAAAAAATCCTTCTTAATGAAGCATTCCCAGTTGTACGAAGTAGCTAGAGCTACAAAAATTTGTAGACATATGTAACAGCCCACAATGTACAAAAAAGTCTCTTGGTGCCATGTGCTAAACCCAACAGGAAGTCCCCCAGGGGCCGGGCATCACATTTTGAGCTAGAAAACTCCTCTTTAACGAAGCATTCCCGGTTGTACGTTTCACCTAGCGCGATGATAATTTGCAGGCATACATAAGAGCCTACGATGTACAAAAAAGTCTCTTGGAACCATGTGCTAAACCAAACAGGAAGTCCGCCATTTTGATTTACGATGGGATTTGTTGCCATTTTTTGTGGCCTTTTTCAGGGGTCATATTTTAACGAACTCCTCGTACAAAGTTCATCCGACCGTCTTCAAACTTGGTGTCTTTCATCGTAAGATGTTTAAGATGCAAAGTTATCGCAAGTTTTATTTTGTCGCACGCTGCTGCTATAGCGATGCATTGTTTGCCAAGTAAAGTGCTGCTTTGTTTTTTTATCTATACATGTGTGAAAACTCATGAAACTTTGCAAACACATCAGACTTTTCATGAACATGAATTTTTAGAGATTTATTGTGCAATTTGCAATAAATAGCGCCCTCTAGACATTTTTATGAAGTATTTCCGATTGTATGATTCTGCTAGATTTGTGAAAATTAGGACAGACCCCTATCAGCAGAATACCTACAAAAAAGTATTATGTAGCCATTTGCCAAACCAAAGAGGAAGTCCGCTATTTTGATTTTATTTTGGGAATTATACATCATTTTTGGCCTCTTTCATTAAACTTTGCACAAACAAGGCATGGAAAAAACTAACATTTTAAATGGTCCTTGTTCCATGTAACAGTACCCCAACGTGCCAGTACCCTGACGTGCAAGTAACCCAACGTTGTGCTCAATAGCGCCCTCTATGCATTTTTATGGAGCATTTCCAATTGTATGATTCAAGCGATACACAACTAAAGATGACTTGACCTAGATTTGTGAAAACTGGGAGGCATACCTATTAGCTTAAGACCTACAAAAAGTATTCTGTAGCCGTATGCTAAACCTAAAAGGAAGTCCGCCATTTTGAATTTATTTTGGGAATTGCACACCATCTTTGGCCTTTTGCACTCACAAAGCTTGTCAAAAACATTTTAGATGGTCCTTGTCCGATTTGACAGTACCCCAACGTGCCAGTACCCCGACGTGCAAGTACCCCAACGTGGCCCAGGTTGCGAGGGCCCTTTATAGCTGCTCGCAGCTCTAGTTATTATTCTTCTTCTTCTTCTTCTTCTTCTTCTTCTTCTTCTCCGTAAACGATCACGATTTTGGGTACCTAAACATTTACGAAATCTCACCAAACTTTGCACACTCCTCAGGCCCGGCGAAAAATTTGATATTATGAAGTCGTCATAACAACGCGACTCTATAGCGCCCCCTAGCATAGAAAAATAAAAACCAAGCCCGGCACGTTTGAGCTAGAGCAACGAAAATTGGCAGGCACGTGTAGCACCCCGAGACGCACAAAAAAGTCTATTGGGACCATGTAGCTAAAATGTACAGGAAGTGAGCTATGAATTTTTTAATGTCCAATTTTGGCACATTCACTGTGGTCATGCTTTTTCCCCCTTTGCAAACATTTTTCATCCAATTGACTTCAAACTTGGCATTTATCATCTCAAGACCTGAGAGAACAACTGGGGAAAAAATCTTGCCTTTTCGAAATACTATATGACGGGGGCGGGGCATCAAATATTGCCTTTAAAATTTCATTTGTCCAGAAAGAGCAAATGCTTAATAACTCCCATGTTCAAGCTCCAAAAAATCTCAAACTTATCAGGCAACTTAATAGTCACGGCCTGAAAACATCTATATGATAAAATTCAGTTATACATATAGCGCCACCTAGTGGTTACAATAAATGTCATACTTTACGTTTTTAGCTACTGTGCTGAGCTCGTTGAAGGGATCCAGTTGAAAATTGGTCAGAAAAGCCTTAAGATGTTGATCATGCCCCACACCGAATATTGTAACTTTTCGCCAAAGGGCGTGGCCGCTACGGTGCCGCAAAGTCTGAAGATTTCTCGTGACAACAAAAGCTGCATTAACTTGACCGAGATGATGCTATCTTCTCAAAATTTTACAGAATTGATGAGAGTCCAGCCCTAAAGACATCTACAAACTTATATTTCATCTTACTGATAGCGCCACCTACTGGCAATTTTTTTTCTTACGATTTTTCTTCAATGTTTTTCTCAAACCATGTTAACTGGACCTACCTCATATTTGCTCAGATGAGGGTGTCGGCCTTCATGCTGTCACAACACGAAGTTTGTGAGTTTTCGCGAGTCGCTGTGGGCGTGGCTAAGCACTGTTCGCCAAGAAAACAACGCCAGTTTTGAGGGTCTAAACATGCGCAGAAACTCATGAAACTTGGCACACACATCTGGCCTGGTAAAATGAACAATATTTTATTGTTGATTGTGCTATTTTTACAAAAATGACTCAATAGTGCCCCCTAGAAATTTTTAACGAAGCAGCCCAGATTGTACGTTTAAGCAAGATCTACGAAAATTTTTATGTGTATGAGGGAGCCAAAGACCTACAAAAAAGACTCTTGGACCCATATGCTAAAATGAACAGGAAGTGAGCTACGAATTTTTGAATGTCCCATTTTTTACGATTTTTGCACATTTTCAGAGGGCATACTTTTGCCCACTTCTCCTACACGTTTTATCCGACTGACTTATGACTTGACCTGGACCATGCCAAGACCTGAGCCAACAACAGACGGAAAAATCTTGACTTTTGGAAATACTATATGATGAGGGCGGGGCATCAAAATTTGTGTTTCGCACTGAAAAAGGATATGCTTAATAACTCCCCGATACATGCTCCAAAAAATCCCAAACTTGACATGTATGTTTATCGTCAAGGCCTGAAGGTATCTCTATGACAACATTCAGTTATATATGCAGCGCCACCTAGCCCTTGAGGCATGAAAAAAAAATACCCCACTTACGGTATTTTGTACAAAAAATGTAAACTCATTCTAAGTGTGATAACTAAGTCATTTAGGAATATTCTTTTACCTTCCACCACTCAAAATATTCACTGGCATCAGACCTAACCAAACATACATATTTTTGTTATTTAGTTTTATGTATTTTTGATAGCCTCTATGGACATTAAAAGCAATATGGTGAATGAAGGCTATGCTTAATAACTCCCAGGTACATGCTCCAAAAAATCCCATATTTGAAATGTATATTTAGAGTCAAGGCCTGAAGGTATCTCTATGACAAAATTCAGTTATAAATACAGCGCCACCTAGTCCTTGAGGCATAAAAAAAAATGCCTCACTTACGGTATTTTTGCAAAAATTGTAAACTCATTGTAAGTGTGATAACTAAGTCATTTATGAATATTCTTTTACTTTCCACCACTCAATATGTTCACTGGTATCAGACCGATCCAAACATACGTATTTTTTTTTAGTTTTATTTATTTTTTTTATCGCCTCTATGGACAATAAAAGCAACATTGTGCAATGAGTACGAGCGATGATGTGTGTATATATACTTTTACGAAAAATACCAATCAGAGCAACTCATTGCCTAAAAATAAAAAAAAGACGCTGATTTTTGCAGATCTTAACAATCACCAAAACCCATTGAGCTTGACACACTCATCACACCTGGCAAAAAAAAAAAAAAAAGTCCACGTTTATCATGCCATTTTCAAAGAAATTCTGCTTCCAATGTGCCAGTACCCCAATGTGCAAGTTCCCCAACGTGCAAGTACCCCAACGTGGCCCGGGCTGCGAGGGCCCTTTATAGCTGCTCGCAGCTCTAGTTATTCTTCTTCTTCTTCTTCTTCTTCTTCTTCTTCTTCTTTATTCTCCGCAAACGATCGCGATTTTGGGTACCTAAACATTCACGAAAACTCACCGAACTTTGCACACTCCTCAGGCCCGGCGAAAAATTTGATATTATTAAGTCGTCATAACAATGCGACTCGATAGCGCCCCCTAGCGTAGAAAAATAAAAACCAAGCCCGGCACGTTTGAGCTAGAGCAACAAAAATTGGCAGGCACGTGTAGCACCCCGAGACGCACAAAAAAGTCTATTGGGACCATGTAGCTAAAATGTACAGGAAGTGAGCTATGAATTTTTTTATGTCCAATTTTGGCACATTCACTGTGGTCATGCATTTTCCCCCTTTGCAAACATTTTTCATCCAATTGACTTCAAACTTGGCATTTATCATCTCAAGACCTGAGAGAACAACTGGGCAAAACATCTTGCCTTTTTGAAATACTATATGACGGGGGCGGGGCATCAAATATTGCCTTTAAAATTTCATTTGTCCAGAAAGAGCAAATGCTTAATAACTCCCATGTTCAAGCTCCAAAAAATCTCAAACTTCTCAGGCAACGTAATAGTCACGGCCTGAAAACATCTATATGATAAAATTCAGTTATACATATAGCGCCACCTAGTGGTTACAATAAATGTCATACTTTACGTTTTTAGCTACTGTGCTGAGCTTGTTGAAGGGATCCATTTGAAAATTGGTCAGAAAGGCCTTAAGATGTTGATCATGCCCCACACCGAATATTGTAACTTTTCGCCAAAGGGCGTGGCCGCTACGGTGACGCAAAGTCTGAAGATTTTTCGTGAAAATAAAAGCTGCATTAACTTGACCGAGATGATCCTATCTTCTCAAAATTTCACACATTTGATGAGAGTCCAGCCCTAAAGACATCTACTGACTTATATTTCATCTAACTGATAGCGCCACCTAGTGGCAATTTTTTTTCTTACGAATTTTCTTCTACGTTTTTCTCCAAACACGTTAACTGGACCTACCTCATATTTGCTCAGATGAGGGTTTCGGCCTTCATGATGTCACAACACGAAGTTTGTGAGTTTTCGCGAATTGCTGTGGGTGTGGCTAAGCGCTGTTCGCCAAGAAAATAACGCCAGTTTTGAGGGTCTAAACATGCACAGAAACTCATGAAACTTGGCACACACATCTGGCCTGGTAAAATTAGCAATATTTTATTGTTGATTGTGCTATTTTTACAAAAATGACTCAATAGCGCCCCCTAGAAGTTTTTAACGAAGCAGCCCCGGTTGTACGTTTAAGCAAGAACGACGAATATTTTTAGGTGTATGAGGGAGCCCAAGACCTACAAAAAAGTCTCTTGGACCCATATGCTAAAATGAACAGGAAGTGAGCTACGAATTTTTGAATGTCCCATTTTTGACAATTTTTGCACATTCACAGGGGGCAGACTTTTGCCCACTTCTCCTACACGTTTCATCTGACTGAGTTAAGACTTGACCTGGACCATGTCAAGTCCTGAGCCAACGACAGGGGGAAAAATCTTGACCTTTCGAAATACTATATGATGAAGGCGGGGCATCAAAATTTGTGTTTCGCACTGAAAAAGGATATGCTTAATAACTCCCCGGTACATGCTCCAAAAAATCCCAAACTTGACATGTATGTTTATCGTCAAGGCCTGAAGCTATCTCTATGACAACATTCAGTTATATATGCAGCGCCACCTAGCCCTTGAGGCATAAAAAAAATATACCCCACATACGGTATTTTGTACAAAAAATGTCAACTCATTCTGAGTGTGATAACTAAGTCATTTATGAATATTCTTTTAGTTTCCACCACTCAAAATGTTCACTGGCATCAGACTTATCCAAACATATATATATTTTTATTTATTTTTGATAGCCTCTGTGGACATTAAAAGCAATATCGTGAATGAAGGATATGCTTAATAACTCCACGGTACATGCTCCAAAAAAAATCCCACACTTGACATGTATGCTTATAATCAAGGCCTGAATGTATCTCGATGACAACATTCAGTTATAAATACAGCGCCACCTAGCCGTTGAGGCTTATATAAAAAAAATAAAAAAAATACCCCACATACGGTATTTTGTAAAAAAAATGTACACTCATTCTAAGTGTGATAACTAAGTCATTTATGAATATTCTTTTAGTTTCCACCACTCAAATTGTTCACTGGCTTCACACCGATCCAAACGTATGTACGTTTCCATTTTGTTTTATTCATTTTTGATTGCCCCTTTGGACAATAAAAGTAAACATTGTGCAATGAGTACAACGAGCGATGATGAGTATATACACTTTTACAAAAAAATACCAATCAGGGCAACTCATTGCCTAAAAATAAATAAGGACGCTGATTTTTGCAGGTCTTAACAATCACCAAAATCCGTTGAGCTTGATACACACACTGGCAAAAAAATATTCTACATGTAAACGTTTATTATGCCATTTTCAAAGAAATTTTGCTTCCAATATGCCAGTACCCCAACGTGCCAGTACCCCAACGTGCAAGTACCCCAACGTGCAAGGACCCCAACGTGGCCCGGGCTGCGAGGGCCCTTTATAGCTGCTCGCAGCTCTAGTTATTATTATTCTTCTTTATTCTCCGCAAACAATCGCGATTTTGGGTACCTAAATATTCACGAAAACTCACCAAACTTTGCACACTCCTCAGGTCCGGCGAAAAATTTGATATTATGAAGTCGTTATAACAACGCGGCTCTATAGCGCCCCCTAGCGTAGAAAAATAAAAACCAAGCCCGACACGTTTGAGCTAGAGCAACGAAAATTGGCAGGCACGTGTAGCACCCCGAGACGCACAAAAAAGTCTATTGGGACCATGTAGCTAAAATGTACAGGAAGTGAGCTATGAATTTTTTAATGTCCAATTTTGGCCTATTTTGGCACATTCACTGTGGTCATGCTTTTTCCCCCTTTGCAAACATTTTTCATCCAATTGACTTCGAACTTGGCATTTATCATCTCAAGACCTAAGAGAACAGCTGGGCAAAACATCTTGCCTTTTCGAAATACTATACGACGGGGGCGGAGCATCAAATATTGCCTTTAAAATTTCATTTGTCCAGAAAGAGCAAATGCTTAATAACTCCCATGTTCAAGCTCCAAAAAATCTCAAACTTCTCAGGAAACGTAATAGTCACAGCCTGAAAACATCTATATGACAAAATTCAGTTATACATATAGCGCCACCTAGTGGTTACAATAAATGTCATACTTTACGTTTTTAGCTACTGTGCTGAGCTTGTTGAAGGGATCCATTTGAAAATTGGTCAGAAAAGCCTTAAGATGTTGATCATGCCCCACACCGAATATTGTAACTTTTCATCAAAGGGCGTGGCCGCTACGGTGACGCAAAATCTGAAGATTTTTCGTGAAAATAAAAGCTGCATTAACTTGACCGAGATGATCCTATCTTCTCAAAATTTCACACATTTGATGAGAGTCCAGCTCTAAAGACATCTACTAACTTACATTTCATCTAACTGATAGCACCACCTAGTGGCAATTTTTTTTCTTACGAATTTTCTTCTACGTTTTTCTCCAAACACGTTAACTGGACCTACCTCATATTTGCTCAGAGGAGGGTTTCGGCCTTCATGATGTCACAACACGAAGTTTGTGAGTTTTCGCGAATTGCTGTAGGCGTGGCTAAGCGCTGTTCGCCAAGAAAACAACGCCAGTTTTGAGGGTCTAAACATGCACAGAAACTCCTGAAACATGGCACACACATCTGGCCTGGTAAAATGAGCAATATTTTATTGTTGATTGTGCTATTTTTACAAAAATGACTCAATAGCGCCCCCTCGAAATTTTTAACGAAGCAGCCCCGGTTGTACGTTTAAGCAAAAGCCGAATATTTTTAGGTGTATGAGGGAGCCCAAGACCTACAAAAACGTCTCTTGTACCCATATGCTAAAATGAACAGGAAGTGAGCTACGAATTTTTGAATGTCCCATTTTTGACGATTTTTGCACATTCACAGGGGGCAGACTTTTGCCCACTTCTCCTACACGTTTCATCCGACTGAGTTAAGACTTGGCCTGGACCATGTCAAGACCTGAGCCAACGACAGGGGGAAAAGTTTTGACTTTTCGAAATACTATATGATGAGGGCGGGGCATCAAAATTTGTGTTTCACAATGAAAAAGGATATGCTTGATAACTCCCCGGTACATGCTCCAAAAAATCCCAAACTTGACATGTATGTTTATCGTCAAGGCCTGAAGTTATCTCTATGACAACATTCAGTTATATATGCAGCGCCACCTAGCCCTTGAGGCATGAAAAAAAAATACCCCACATACGGTATTTTGTACAAAAAATGTACACTCATTCTAAGTGTGATAACTAAGTCATTTATGAATATTTTTTTAGTTTCCACCACTCAAAATGTTCACTGGCATCAGACTTATCCAAACATATATATATTTTTATTTATTTTTGATAGCCTCTG
Organism: Festucalex cinctus; assembly: GCF_051991245.1. Taxonomy (NCBI): domain Eukaryota; kingdom Metazoa; phylum Chordata; class Actinopteri; order Syngnathiformes; family Syngnathidae; genus Festucalex; species Festucalex cinctus. The sequence continues at coordinate 1,831,454 of NC_135415.1, forward strand.
TGGACATTAAAAGCAATATCGTGAATGAAGGATATGCATAATAACTCCACGGTACATGCTCCAAAAAAAAATCCCACACTTGACATGTATGCTTATAATCAAGGCCTGAAGGTATCTCTATGACAACATTCAGTTATAAATACAGCGCCACCTAGCCCTTGAGGCTTATATAAAAAAAAAAAAAAATACCCCACATACGGTATTTTGTACAAAAAATGTACACTCATTCTAAGTGTGATAACTAAGTCATTTATGAATATTCTTTTAGTTTCCACCACTCAAATTGTTCACTGGCTTCACACCGATCCAAACGTATGTACGTTTCCATTTTGTTTTATTCATTTTTGATTGCCCCTTTGGACAATAAAAGTAACATTGTGCAATGAGTACAACGAGCGATGATGTGTATATACACTTTTACAAAAAAATACCAATCAGGGCAACTCATTGCCTAAAAATAAAAAAGGACGCTGATTTTTGCAGGTCTTAACAATCACCAAAACCCGTTGAGCTTGACACACACACTGGCAAAAAAATATTCTACATGTAAACGTTTATTATGCCATTTTCAAAGAAATTTTGCTTCCAATATGCCAGTACCCCAACGTGCCAGTACCCCAACGTGCAAGTACCCCAACGTGCAAGGACCCCAACGTGGCCCGGGCTGCGAGGGCCCTTTATAGCTGCTCGCAGCTCTAGTTATTCTTCTTCTTCTTCTTTATTCTCCGCAAACGATCGCGATTTTGGGTACCTAAACATTCACGAAAACTCACCGAACTTTGCACACTCCTCAGGCCCGGCGAAAAATTTGATATTATTAAGTCGTCATAACAATGCGAAGAAAAGCGTAGAAAAATAAAAACCAAGCCCGTCACGTTTGAGCTAGAGCAACAAAAATTGGCAGGCACGTGTAGCACCCCGAGACGCACAAAAAAGTCTATTGGGACCATGTAGCTAAAATGTACAGGAAGTGAGCTATGAATTTTTTAATGTCCAATTTTGGCCTATTTTGGCACATTCACTGTGGTCATGCTTTTTCCCCCTTTGCAAACATTTTTCATCCAATTGACTTCAAACTTGGCATTTATCATCTCAAGACCTGAGAGAACAACTGGGCAAAACATCTTGCCTTTTTGAAATACTATATGACGGGGGCGGGGCATCAAATATTGCCTTTAAAATTTCATTTGTCCAGAAAGAGCAAATGCTTAATAACTCCCATGTTCAAGCTCCAAAAAATCTCAAACTTCTCAGGCAACGTAATAGTCACGGCCTGAAAACATCTATATGATAAAATTCAGTTATACATATAGCGCCACCTAGTGGTTACAATAAATGTCATACTTTACGTTTTTAGCTACTGTGCTGAGCTTGTTGAAGGGATCCATTTGAAAATTGGTCAGAAAAGCCTTAAGATGTTGATCATGCCTCACACCGAATATTGTAACTTTTCGCCAAAGGGCGTGGCCGCTACGGTGACGCAAAGTCTGAAGATTTTTTGTGAAAATAAAAGCTGCATTAACTTGACCGAGATGATCCTATCTTCTCAAAATTTCACACATTTGATAAGAGTCCAGCCCTAAAGACATCTACTGACTTATATTTCATCTAACTGATAGCGCCACCTAGTGGCAATTTTTTTTCTTACGAATTTTCTTCTACGTTTTTCTCCAAACACGTTAACTGGACCTACCTCATATTTGCTCAGATGAGGGTTTCGGCCTTCATGATGTCACAACACGAAGTTTGTGAGTTTTCGCGAATTGCTGTGGGTGTTCGCCAAGAAAACAACGCCAGTTTTGAGGGTCTAAACATGCACAGAAACTCATGAAACTTGGCACACACATCTGGCCTGGTAAAATGAGCAATATTTTATTGTTGATTGTGCTATTTTTACAAAAATGACTCAATAGCGCCCCCGAGAAGTTTTTAACGAAGCAGCCCCGGTTGTACGTTTAAGCAAGAACGACGAATATTTTTAGGTGTATGAGGGAGCCCAAGACCTACAAAAAAGTCTCTTGGACCCATATGCTAAAATGAACAGGAAGTTAGCTACGAATTTTTGAATGTCCCATTTTTGACTATTTTTGCACATTCACAGGGGGCAGACTTTTGCCCACTTCTCCTACACGTTTCATCTGACTGAGTTAAGACTTGACCTGGACCATGTCAAGACCTGAGCCAACGACAGGGGGAAAAATCTTGACCTTTCGAAATACTATATGATGAAGGCGGGGTATCAAAATTTGTGTTTCGCACTGAAAAAGGATATGCTTAATAACTCCCCGGTACATGCTCCAAAAAATCCCAAACTTGACATGTATGTTTATCGTCAAGGCCTGAAGCTATCTCTATGACAACATTCAGTTATATATGCAGCGCCACCTAGCCCTTGAGGCATAAAAAAAAAATACCCCACATACGGTATTTTGTACAAAAAATGTAAACTCATTCTAAGTGTGATAACTAAGTCATTTATGAATATTCTTTTAGTTTCCACCACTCAAAATGTTCACTGGCATCAGACTTATCCAAACATATATATATTTTTATTTATTTTTGATAGCCTCTGTGGACATTAAAAGCAATATCGTGAATGAAGGATATGCTTAATAACTCCACGGTACATGCTCCAAAAAAATCCCACACTTGACATGTATGCTTATAATCAAGGCCTGAAGGTATCTCGATGACAACATTCAGTTATAAATACAGCGCCACCTAGCCCTTGAGGCTTATATAAAAAAAAAAAAAAACATACGGTATTTTGTACAAAAAATGTAAACTCATTCTAAGTGTGATGACTAAGTCATTTATGAATATTCTTTTAGTTTCCACCACAAATTGTTCACTGGCTTCACACCGATCCAAACGTATGTACGTTTCCATTTTGTTTTATTCATTTTTGATTGCCCCTTTGGACAATAAAAGTAACATTGTGCAATGAGTACAACGAGCGATGATGTATATATACACTTTTACAAAAAATACCAATCAGGGCAACTCATTGCCTAAAAATAAAAAAGGACGCAGATTTTGCAGGTCTTAACAATCCCCAAAACCCGTTGAGCTTGATACACACTGGCAAAAAAAATATTCTACATGTAAACGTTTATTATGCCATTTTCAAATAAATTTTGCTTCCAATATGCCAGTACCCCAACGTGCCAGTACCCTAACGTGCAAGTACCCCAACGTGCAAGGACTCCAACGTGGCCCGGGCTGCGAGGGCCCTTTATAGCTGCTCGCAGCTCTAGTTAGGGCCCGAGCAGCGACCGCTGCGAGGTCCCTATTGTTTTTGTAAAAATTATTATTATTATTATTATTATTATTATTATTATTAGGGCCCGAGCAGCGACCGCTGCGAGGTCCCTATTGTTTTTGTAAAAATTATTATTATTAGGGCCCGAGCAGCGACCGCTGCGAGGTCCCTATTGTTTTTGTAAAAATTATTATTATTATTATTATTATTATTATTATTATTATTATTAGGGCCCGAGCAGCTACCGCTGCGAGGTCCCTATTGTTTTTCGATCGGATTATTATTATTATTATTATTATTATTCTTCTTCTTCTTCTTCTTCTTCTCCGTAAACGATCACGATTTTGGGTACCTAAACATTTACGAAAACTCACCAAACTTTGCACACTCCTCAGGCCCGGCGAAAAATTTGATATTATGAAGTCGTCATAACAACGCGACTCTATAGCGCCCCCTAGCATAGAAAAATAAAAACCAAGCTCGGCACGTTTGAGCTAGAGCAACGAAAATTGGCAGGCACGTGTAGCACCCCGAGACGCACAAAAAAGTCTATTGGGTCCATGTAGCTAAAATGTACAGGAAGTGAGCTATGAATTTTTTAATGTCCAATTTTGGCCTATTTTGGCACATTCACTGTGGTCATGCTTTTTCCCCCTTTGCAAACATTTTTCATCCAATTGACTTCAAACTTGGCATTTATCATCTCAAGACCTGAGAGAACAACTGGGGAAAAAATCTTGCCTTTTCGAAATACTATATGACGGGGGCGGGGCATCAAATATTGCCTTTAAAATTTCATTTGTCCAGAAAGAGCAAATGCTGAATAACTCCCATGTACAAGCTCCAAAAAATCTCAAACTTCTCAGGCAACGTAATAGTCACGGCCTGAAAACATCTATATGACAAAATTCAGTTATACATATAGCGCCACCTAGTGGTTACAATAAATGTCATACTTTACGTTTTTAGCTACTGTGCTGAGCTCGTTGAAGGGATCCAGTTGAAAATTGGTCAGAAAAGCCTTAAGATGTTGGTGATGCCCCACACCGAATATTGTAACTTTTCGCCAAAGGGCGTGGCCGCTACGGTGACGCAAAGTCTGAAGATTTTTCGTGACAATAAAAGCTGCATTAACTTGACCGAGATGATCCTATCTTCTCAAAATTTCACACATTTGATGAGAGTCCAGCTCTAAAGACATCTACTAACTTACATTTCATCTAACTGATAGCGCCACCTAGTGGCAATTTTTTTTCTTACGAATTTTCTTGTACATTTTTCTCCAAACACGTTAACTGGACCAACCTCATATTTGCTCAGATGGGGGTTTCGGCCTTCATGATGTCACAACACGAAGTTTGTGAGTTTTCGCGAATCGCTGTGGGCGTGGCTAAGCACTGTTCGCCAAGAAAACAACGCTAGGTTTGATGGTCTAAACATGCACAGAAACTCATGAAACTTGGCACACACATCTAGCCTGGCAAAATGAGCAATATTTTATCATGTATTGTCCTATTTTTACAAAAATGACTCAATAGCGCCCCCTAGAAATTTTTAACGAAGCAGCCCCGATTGTACGTTTAAGCAAGATCTACGAAAATTTTTAGGTGTATGAGGGAGTCCAAGACCTACAAAAAAGTCTCTTGGACCCATGTGCTAAAATGAACAGGAAGTGAGCTATGAATTTTTGAATGTCCCATTTTTGACGATTTTTGCACATTTTCAGGGGGCATACTTTTGCCCACTTCTCCTACACATTTCATCCGACTGACTTTAGACTTGACCTGGACCATGTCAAGACCTGAGCCAACTACAGGCAGAAAAATCTTGACTTTTGGAAATACTATATGATGAGGGCGGGGCATCAAATTTTGTGTTTCGCACTGAAAAAGGATATGCTTAATAACTCCCCGGTACATGCTCCAAAAAATCCCAAACTTGACATGTATGTTTATAGTCAAAGCCTGAAGGTATCTCTATGACAAAATTCAGTTATATATGCAGCGCCACCTAGCCCTTCAGGCGTGAAAAAAAAATACCCCACATACGGTATTTTGTACAAAAAATGTCAACTCATTCTAAGTGTGATAACTCCCATGTTCAAGCTCCAAAAAATCTCAAACTTCTCAGGCAACGTAATAGTCACGGCCTGAAAGCATCTATATGATAAAATTCAGTTATACATATAGCGCCACCTAGTGGTAACAATAAATGTCATACTTTACGTTTTTAGCTACTGTGCCGAGCTCGTTGAAGGGATCCAGTTGAAAATTGGTCAGAAAAGCCTTAAGATGTTGATCATGCCCCACACCGAATATTGTAACTTTTCGCCAAAGGGCGTGGCCGCTACGGTGACGCAAAGTCCGAAAATTTTTCGTGACAATAAAAGCTGCATGAACTTGACCGAGATGATCCTATCTTCTCAAAATTTCACACATTTGATGAGAGTCCAGCCCTTAAGACATCTACGAACTTATATTTCATCTTACTGATAGCGCCACCTAGTGGCAATTTTTTTTCTTACGAATTTTCTTGTACATTTTTCTCCAAACACGTTAACTGGACCAACCTCATATTTGCTCAGATGAGGGTTTCGGCCTTCATGATGTCACAACACGAAGTTTGTGAGTTTTCGCGAATCGCTGTGGGCGTGGCTAAGCACTGTTCGCCAAGAAAACAACGCCAGTTTTGAGGGTCTAAACATGCGCAGAAACTCATGAAACTTGGCACACACATCTGGCCTGGTAAAATGAACAATATTTTATTGTTGATTGTACTATTTTTACAAAAATGACTCAATAGCGCCCCCTAGAAATTTTTAACGAAGCAGCCCCGATTCTACGTTTAAGCAAGATCTACGAAAATTTTTACGTGTATGACGGAGCCAAAGACCTACAAAAAAGTCTCTTGGACCCATATGCTAAAATGAACAGGAAGTGAGGTACGAATTTTTGAATGTCCCATTTTTGACGATTTTTGCACATTTTCAGGGGGCATACTTTTGCCCACTTCTCCTACATGTTTTATCCGACTGACTTATGACTTGACCTGGACCATGCCAAGACCTGAGCCAACAACAGACGGAAAAATCTTGACTTTTGGAAATACTATATGATGAGCGCGGGGCATCAAAATTTGTGTTTCGCACTGAAAAAGGATATGCTTAATAACTCCCCGATACATGCTCCAAAAAATCCCAAACTTGACATGTATGTTTATCGTCAAGGCCTGAAGGTATCTCTATGACAACATTCAGTTATATATGCAGCGCCACCTCGCCCTTGAGGCATGAAAAAAAAATACCCCACATACGGTATTTTGTACAAAAAATGTAAACTCATTCTAAGTGTGATAACTAAGTCATTTATGAATATTCTTTTACTTTCCACCACTCAAAATGTTCACTGGCATTAGACTTATCCAAACATGTACTTTTTTATTTATTTTTGATAGCCTCTAATGGACATTAAAAGCAATATCGTGAATGAAGGATATGCTTAATAACTCCACGGTACATGCTCCAAAAAAATCCCACACTTGACATGTATGTTTAGAGTCAAGGCTTGAAGGTATCCCTATGACAACATTCCATTATATATACAGCGCCACCTAGCCCTAGAGGCATAAAAAAAAATACACCAACTTAACGGTATTTTTACAAAAAAAAAAAAAATCCACATGTCAAGGTTTATCATGCCATTTTCAAAGAAATTCTGCTTCCAATGTGCCTTACCTAAACTTGCCAGTACCCCAACGTGCCAGTACCCCAACGTGCAAGTACCCCAACGTGCAAGTACCCCAACGTGCAAGTACCCCAACGTGGCCCGGGCTGCGAGGGCCCTTTATAGCTGCTCGCAGCTCTAGTTAGGGCCCGAGCAGCTACCGCTGCGAGGTCCCTATTGTTTTTCGATCGGATTATTATTATTATTATTATTATTCTTCTTCTTCTTCTCCGTAAACGATCACGATTTTGGGTACCTAAACATTTACGAAAACTCACCAAACTTTGCACACTCCTCAGGCCCGGCGAAAAATTTGATATTATGAAGTCGTCATAACAACGCGACTCTATAGCGCCCCCTAGCATAGAAAAATAAAAACCAAGCCCGGCATGTTTGAGCTAGAGCAACGAAAATTGGCAGGCACGTGTAGCACGCCGAGACGCACAAAAAAGTCTATTGGGACCATGTAGCTAAAATGTACAGGAAGTGAGCTATGAATTTTTTAATGTCCAATTTTGGCCTATTTTGGCACATTCACTGTGGTCATGCTTTTTCCCCCTTTGCAAACATTTTTCATCCAATTGACTTCAAACTTGGCATTTATCATCTCAAGACCTGAGAGAACAACTGGGGAAAAAATCTTGCCTTTTCGAAATACTATATGACGGGGGCGGGGCATCAAATATTGCCTTTAAAATTTCATTTGTCCAGAAAGAGCAAATGCTTAATAACTCCCATGTTCAAGCTCCAAAAAATCTCAAACTTCTCAGGCAACTTAATAGTCACGGCCTAAAAACATCTATATGATAAAATTCAGTTATCCATGTAGCGCCACCTAGTGGTAACAATAATTGTCATACTTTACGTTTTTAGCTACTGTGCTGAGCTCGTTGAAGGGATCCAGTTGAAAATTGGTCAGAAAAGCCTTAAGATGTTGATCATGCCCCACACCGAATATTGTAACTTTTCGCCAAAGGGCGTGGCCGCTACGGTGCCGCAAAGTCTGAAGATTTCTCGTGACAACAAAAGCTGCATTAACTTGACCGAGATGATGCTATCTTCTCAAAATTGTACACAATTGATGAGAGTCCAGCCCTAAAGACATCTACAAACTTATATTTCATCTTACTGATAGCGCCACCTACTGGCAATTTTTTTTCTTACGATTTTTCTTCAATGTTTTTCTCCAACCATGTTAACTGGACCTACCTCATATTTGCTCAGATGAGGGTGTCGGCCTTCATGCTGTCACAACACGAAGTTTGTGAGTTTTCGCGAGTCGCTGTGGGCGTGGCTAAGCGCTGTTCGCCAAGAAAACAACGCCAATTTTGAGGGCCTAAACTGGCACAGAAACACACGAAACTTGGCACACACAGCTGGCCTGGCAAAATGAGCAATTTTTTATCGGCGATTGTGCTATTTTTACAAAAATGACTCAATAGCGCCCCCTAGAAATCTTTAACGAAACAGCCCCAGTTGTACGTTTAAGCAAGAACGACGAATATTTTTAGGTGTATGAGGGAGCCCAAGTCCTACAAAAAAAGTCTCTTGGACCCATATGCTAAAATGAACAGGAAGTGAGCTACGAATTTTTGAATGTCCCATTTTTGACCATTTTTGCACATTCACAGGGGGCAGACTTTTGCCCACTTCTCCTACACGTTTCATCTGACTGAGTTAAGACTTGACCTGGACCATGTCAAGACCTGAGCCAACGACAGGGGGAAAAATCTTGACCTTTCGAAATACTATATGATGAAGGCGGGGCATCAAAATTTGTGTTTCGCACTGAAAAAGGATATGCTTAATAACTCCCCGGTACATGCTCCAAAAAATCCCAAACTTGACATGTATGTTTATCGTCAAGGCCTGAAGCTATCTCTATGACAACATTCAGTTATATATGCAGCGCCACCTAGCCCTTGAGGCATAAAAAAAAAATACCCCACATACGGTATTTTGTCCAAAAAATGTAAACTCATTCTAAGTGTGATAACTAAGTCATTTATGAATATTCTTTTAGTTTCCACCACTCAAAATGTTCACTGGCATCAGACTTATCCAAACATATATATATTTTTATTTATTTTTGATAGCCTCTGTGGACATTAAAAGCAATATCGTGAATGAAGGATATGCTTAATAACTCCACGGTACATGCTCCAAAAAAAATCCCACACTTGACATGTATGCTTATAATCAAGGCTTGAAGGTATCTCGATGACAACATTCAGTTATAAATACAGCGCCACCTAGCCCTTGAGGCTTATATAAAAAAAAAAAAACCACATACGGTATTTTGTACAAAAAAATGTAAACTCATTCTAAGTGTGATGACTAAGTCATTTATGAATATTCTTTTAGTTTCCACCACTCAAATTTTTCACTGGCTTCACACCGATCCAAACGTATGTACGTTTCCATTTTGTTTTATTCATTTTTGATTGCCCCTTTGGACAATAAAAGTAACATTGTGCAATGAGTACAACGAGCGATGATGTATATATACACTTTTACAAAAAATACCAATCAGGGCAACTCATTGCCTAAAAATAAAAAAGGACGCTGATTTTTGCAGGTCTTAACAATCACCAAAACCCGTTGAGCTTGACACACACTGGCAAAAAAAATATTCTACATGTAAAGGTTTATTATGCCATTTTCAAAGAAATTTTGCTTCCAATATGCCAGTACCCCACAACCCGATTGTCCCATTTTTGATGATTTTTGCACATTTACAGGGGGCATACTTTTGCCCACTTCTTCTCCACGTTTCATCCAACTGAGTTAAGACTTGACCTGGACCATGTCAAGACCTGGGCCAACGACAGGGGGGAAAATCTTGACTTTTCGAAATACTATATGATGAGGGCGGGGCATCAAAATTTGTGTTTCACAATGAAAAAGGATATGCTTGATAACTCCCCGGTACATGCTCCAAAAAATCCCAAACTTGACATGTATGTTTATCGTCAAGGCCTGAAGGTATCTCTATGACAATATTCAGTTATATATACAGCGCCACCTAGCCCTTGAGGCATAAAATAAAATACCCCACATACGGTATTTTGTCCAAAAAATGTAAACTCATTCTAAGTGTGATAACTAAGTCATTTATGAATATTCTTTTAGTTTCCACCACTCAAAATGTTCACTGGCATCAGACTTATCCAAACATATATATATTTTTATTTATTTTTTATCGCCTCTATGGACATTAAAAGCAATATCGTGAATGAAGGATATGCTTAATAACTCCACGGTACATGCTCCAAAAAAAATCCCACACTGGACATGTATGCTTATAATCAAGGCCTGAAGGTATCTCTATGAAAACATTCAGTTATAAATAAAGCGCCATCTAGCCCTTGAGGCATAAAAAAAAAAACACATACGGTATTTTGTACAAAAAATGTAAACTCATTCTAAGTGTGATAACTAAGTCATTTATTAATATTCTTTTAGTTTCCACTACTCAAATTGTTCACTGGCTTCACACCGATCCAAACGTATGTATGTTTCCATTTTGTTTTATTCATTTTTGATTGCCCCTTTGGACAATAAAAGTAACATTGTGCAATGAGTATAACGAGCGATGATGTCTATATACACTTTTACAAAAAATACCAATCAGGGCAACTCATTGCCTAAAAATAAAAAAGGACGCTGATTTTTGCAGGTCTTAACAATCACCAAAACCCGTTGAGCTTGACACACACTGGCAAAAAAAATATTCTACATGTAAACGTTTATTATGCCATTTTCAAAGAAATTTTGCTTCCAATATGCCAGTACCCCAACGTGCCAGTACCCTAACGTACAAGTACCCCAACGTGCAAGGACCCCAACGTGGCCCGGGCTGCGAGGGCCCTTTATAGCTGCTCGCAGCTCTAGTTATTATTATTATTCTTTATTCTCCGCAAACGATCCCGATTTTGGGTACCTAAACATTCACGAAAACTCACCGAACTTTGCACACTCCTCAGGCCCGGCGAAAAATTTGATATTATGAAGTCGTCATAACAACGCGACTCTATAGCGCCCCCTAGCGTAGAAAAATAAAAGCCAAGCCCGGCACGTTTGAGCTGGAGCAACGAAAATTGGCAGGCACGTGTAGCACCCCGAGATGCACAAAAAAGTCTATTGGGACCATGTAGCTAAAATGTACAGGAAATGAGCTATGAATTTTTTAATGTCCAATTTTGGCCTATTTTGGCACATTCACTGTGGTCATGCTTTTTCCCCCTCTGCAAACATTTTTCATCCAATTAACTTCAAACTTGGCATTTATCATCTCAAGACGTGAGAGAACAACTGGGCAAAAAGTCTTGCCTTTTCGAAATACTATATGATGGGGGCGGGGCATCAAATATTGCCTTTAAAATTTCATTTGTCCAGAAAGAGCAAATGCTTAATAACTCCCATGTTCAAGCTCCAAAAAATCTCAAACTTCTCAGGCAATGTAATAGTCACGGCCTGAAAACATCTATATGATAAAATTCAGTTATACATATAGCGCCACCTAGTGGTAACAATAAATGTCATACTTTACATTTTTAGCTACTGCGCTGAGCTCGTTGAAGGGATCCAGTTGAAAATTGGTCAGAAAAGCCTTAAGATGTTGATCATGCCCCACACCGAATATTGTAACTTTTCGCCAAAGGGCGTGGCCGCTATGGTGCCGCAAAGTCTAAAGATTTTTTGTGACAATAAAAGCTGCATTAACTTGACCGAGATGATCCTATCTTCTCAAAATTGCACACATTTGATGAGAGTCCAGCCCTCAAGACATCTATGAACTTATATTTAATCTTACTGATAGCGCCACCCAGTGGCACTTTTTTTTCTTACGAATTTTCTTCTACGTTTTTCTCCAACCACGTTAACTGGACCTACCTCATATTTGCTCAGATGAGGGATTCAGCCTTCATGATGTCACAACACGAAGTTTGTGAGTTTTCGCGAATCGCTGTGGGCGTGGCTAAGCACTGTTCGCCAAGAAAACAACGCCAGTTTTGAGGGTCTAAACATGCGCAGAAACTCATGAAACTTGGCACACACATCTGGCCTGGTAAAATGAGTAATATTTTATTGTTGATTGTGCTATTTTTACAAAAATGACTCAATAGCGCCCCCTAGGAATTTTTAATGAAGCAGCCCCGGTTGTACGTTTAAGCAAGATCTACGAAAATTTTTAGGTGTATGAGGGAGCCCAAGACCTACAAAAAAGTCTCTTGTACCCATATGCTAAAATGAACAGGAAGTGAGCTACGAATTTTTGAATGTCCCATTTTTGACGATTTTTGCACATTCACAGGGGGCAGACTTTTGCCCACTTCTCCTACACGTTTCATCTGACTGAGTTAAGACTTGACCTGGACCATGTCAAGACCTGAGCCAACGACAGGGGGAAAAATCTTGACTTTTCGAAATACTATATGATGAAGGCGGGGCATCAAAATTTGTGTTTCGCACTGAAAAAGGATATGCTTAATAACTCCCCGGTACATGCTCCATAAAATCCCAAACTTGACATGTATGTTTATCGTCAAGGCCTGAAGCTATCTCTATGACAACATTCAGTTATATATGCAGCGTCACCTAGCCCTTGAGGCATGAAAAAAAAATACCCCACATACGGTATTTTGTACAAAAAATGTAAACTCATTCTAAGTGTGATAACTAAGTCATTTATGAATATTCTTTTAGTTTCCACCACTCAAAATGTTCACTGGCATCAGACTTATAGTGCCGCCTAGCCCTTGAGGCTTATATATAAAAATAAAAAAAATACCCCACATACGGTATTTTGTACAAAAAATGTACACTCATTCTAAGTGTGATAACTAAGTCATTTATGAATATTCTTTTAGTTTCCACCACTCAAATTGTTCACTGGCTTCACACCGATCCAAACGTATGTACGTTTCCATTTTTTTTTATTCATTTTTGATTGCCCCTTTGGACAATAAAAGTAACATTGTGCAATGAGTACAACGAGCGATGATGTGTATATACACTTTTACAAAAAAATACCAATCAGGGCAACTCATTGCCTAAAAATAAAAAAGGACGCTGATTTTTGCAGGTCTTAACAATCACCAAAACCCGTTGAGCTTGACACACACACTGGCAAAAAAATATTCTACATGTAAACGTTTATTATGCCATTTTCAAAGAAATTTTGCTTCCAATATGCCAGTACCCCAACGTGCCAGTACCCCAACGTGCAAGTACCCCAACGTGCAAGGACCCCAACGTGGCCCGGGCTGCGAGGGCCCTTTATAGCTGCTCGCAGCTCTAGTTATTATTATTCTTCTTCTTCTTCTTCTTTATTCTCCGCAAACAATCGCGATTTTGGGAACCTAAACATTCACGAAAACTCACCGAACTTTGCACACTCCTCAGGCCCGGCGAAAAATTTGATATTATGAAGTCGTTATAACAACGCGACTCTATAGCGCCCCCTAGCATAGAAAAATAAAAACCAAGCCCGGCACGTTTGAGCGAGAGCAACAAAAATTGGCAGGCACGTGTAGCACCCCGAGACGCACAAAAAAGTCTATTGGGACCATGTAGCTAAAATGTACAGGAAGTGAGCTATGAATTTTTTAATGTCCAATTTTGGCCTATTTTGGCACATTCACTGTGGTCATGCTTTTTCCCCCTTTGCAAACATTTTTCATCCAATTGACTTGAAACTTGGCATTTATCATCTCAAGACCTGAGAGAACAACTGGGCAAAACATCTTGCCTTTTTGAAATACTATATGACGGGGGCGGGGCATCAAATATTGCCTTTAAAATTTCATTTGTCCAGAAAGAGCAAATGCTTAATAACTCCCATGTTCAAGCTCCAAAAAATCTCAAACTTCTCAGGCAACGTAATAGTCACGGCCTGAAAACATCTATATGATAAAATTCAGTTATACATATAGCGCCACCTAGTGGTTACAATAAATGTCATACTTTACGTTTTTAGCTACTGTGCTGAGCTTGTTGAAGGGATCCATTTGAAAATTGGTCAGAAAAGCCTTAAGATGTTGATCATGCCCCACACTGAATATTGTAACTTTTCACCAAAGGGCGTGGCCGCTACTGTGACGCAAAGTCTGAAGATTTTTCGTGAAAATAAAAGCTGCATTAACTTGACCGAGATGATCCTATCTTCTCAAAATTTCACACATTTGATGAGAGTCCAGCCCTAAAGACATCTACTGACTTATATTTCATCTAGCTGATAGCGCCACCTAGTGGCAATTTTTTTTCTTACGAATTTTCTTCTACGTTTTTCTCCAAACACGTTAACTGGACCTACCTCATATTTGCTCAGATGAGGGTTTCGGCCTTCATGATGTCACAACACGAAGTTTGTGAGTTTTCGCGAATTGCTGTGGGTGTGGCTAAGCGCTGTTCGCCAAGAAAACAACGCCAGTTTTGAGGGTCTAAACATGCACAGAAACTCATGAAACTTGGCACACACATCTGGCCTGGTAAAATGAGCAATATTTTATTGTTGATTGTGCTATTTTTACAAAAATGACTCAATAGCGCCCCCTAGAAGTTTTTAACGAAGCAGCCCCGATTGTACGTTTAAGCAAGAACGACGAATATTTTTAGGTGTATGAGGGAGCCCAAGACCTACAAAAAAGTCTCTTGGACCCATATGCTAAAATGAACAGGAAATGAGCTACGAATTTTTGAATGTCCCATTTTTGACGATTTTTGCACATTCACAGGGGGCAGACTTTTGCCCACTTCTCCTACACGTTTCATCTGACTGAGTTAAGACTTGACCTGGACCATGTCAAGACCTGAGCCAACGACAGGGGGAAAAATCTTGACTTTTCGAAATACTATATGATGAAGGCGGGGCATCAAAATTTGTGTTTCGCACTGAAAAAGGATATGCTTAATAACTCCCCGGTACATGCTCCAAAAAATCCCAAACTTGACATGTATGTTTATCGTCAAGGCCTGAAGCTATCTCTATGACAAAATTCAGTTATATATGCAGCGCCACCTAGCCCTTGAGGCATAAAAAAAAAATACCCCACATACGGTATTTTGTACAAAAAATGTAAACTCATTCAAAGTGTGATAACTCAGTCATTTATGAATATTCTTTTAGTTTCCACCACTCAAAATGTTCACTGGCATCAGACTTATCCAAACATATATATATTTTTATTTATTTTTGATAGCCTCTGTGGACATTAAAAGCAATATCGTGAATGAAGGATATGCTTAATAACTCCACGGTACATGCTCCAAAAAAAATCCCACACTTGACATGTATGCTTATAATCAAGGCCTGAAGGTATCTCGATGACAACATTCAGTTATAAATACAGCGCCACCTAGCCCTTGAGGCTTATATAAAATTAAAAAAAAACCACATACGGTATTTTGTACAAAAAAATGTAAACTCATTCTAAGTGTGATGACTAAGTCATTTATGAATATTCTTTTAGTTTCCACCACTCAAATTGTTCACTGGCTTCACACCGATCCAAACGTATGTACGTTTCCATTTTGTTTTATTCATTTTTGATTGCCCCTTTGGACAATAAAAGTAACATTGTGCAATGAGTACAACGAGCGATGATGTATATATACACTTTTACAAAAAATACCAATCAGGGCAACTCATTGCCTAAAAATAAAAAAGGACGCTGATTTTTGCAGGTCTTAACAATCACCAAAACCCGTTGAGCTTGACACACACTGGCAAAAAAAATATTCTACATGTAAACGTTTATTATGCCATTTTCAAAGAAATTTTGCTTCCAATATGCCAGTACCCCAACGTGCCAGTACCCCAACGTGCCAGTACCCTAACGTGCAAGTACCTCAACGTGCAAGGACTCCAACGTGGCCCGGGCTGCGAGGGCCCTTTATAGCTGCTCGCAGCTCTAGTTATTATTATTATTATTCTTTATTCTCCGCAAACGATCGCGATTTTGGGTACCTAAACATTCACGAAAACTCACCGAACTTTGCACACTCCTCAGGCCCGGTGAAAAATTTTATATTATTAAGTCGTCATAACAATGCGACTCGATAGCGCCCCCTAGCGTAGAAAAATAAAAACCAAGCCCGGCACGTTTGAGCTAGAGCAACAAAAATTGGTAGGCACGTGTAGCACCCCGAGACGCACAAAAAAGTCTATTGGGACCATGTAGCTAAAATGTACAGGAAGTGAGCTATGAATTTTTTAATGTCCAATTTTGGCCTATTTTGGCACATTCACTGTGGTCATGCTTTTTCCCCCTTTGCAAACATTTTTCATCCAATTGACTTCAAACTTGGCATTTATCATCTCAAGACCTGAGAGAACAACTGGGCAAAACATCTTGCCTTTTTGAAATACTATATGATGGGGGCGGGGCATCAAATATTGCCTTTAAAATTTCATTTGTCCAGAAAGAGCAAATGCTTAATAACTCCCATGTTCAAGCTCCAAAAAATCTCAAACTTCTCAGGCAACGTAATAGTCACGGCCTGAAAACATCTATATGATAAAATTCAGTTATACATATAGTGCCACCTAGTGGTTACAATAAATGTCATACTTTACGTTTTTAGCTACTGTGCTGAGCTTGTTGAAGGGATCCATTTGAAAATTGGTCAGAAAAGCCTTAAGATGTTGATCATGCCCCACACCGAATATTGTAACTTTTCGCCAAAGGGCGTGGCCGCTACGGTGACGCAAAGTCTGAAGATTTTTCGTGAAAATAAAAGCTGCATTAACTTGACCGAGATGATCCTATCTTCTCAAAATGTCACACATTTGATGAGAGTCCAGCCCTAAAGACATCTACTGACTTATATTTCATCTAACTGATAGCGCCACCTAGTGGCAATTGTTTTTCTTACGAATTTTCTTCTACGTTTTTCTCCAAACACGTTAACTGGACCTACCTCATATTTGCTCAGATGAGGGTTTCGGCCTTCATGATGTCACAACACGAAGTTTGTGAGTTTTCGCGAATTGCTGTGGGTGTGGCTAAGCGCTGTTCGCCAAGAAAACAACGCCAGTTTTGAGGGTCTAAACATGCACAGAAACTCATGAAACTTGGCACACACATCTGGCCTGGTAAAATGAGCAATATTTTATTGTTGATTGTGCTATTTTTACAAAAATGACTCAATAGCGCCCCCTAGAAGTTTTTAACGAAACAGCCCCGGTTGTACGTTTAAGCAAGAACGACGAATATTTTTACGTGTATGAGGGAGCCCAAGACCTACAAAAAAGTCTCTTGGACCCATATGCTAAAATGAACAGGAATTGAGCTACGAATTTTTGAATGTCCCATTTTTGACGATTTTTGCACATTCACAGGGGCAGACTTTTGCCCACTTCTCCTACACGTTTCATCTGACTGAGTTAAGACTTGACCTGGACCATGTCAAGACCTGAGCCAACGACAGGGGGGAAAATCTTGACCTTTCGAAATACTATATGATGAAGGCGGGGCATCAAAATTTGTGTTTCGCACTGAAAAAGGATATGCTTAATAACTCCCCGGTACATGCTCCAAAAAATCCCAAACTTGACATGTATGTTTATCGTCAAGGCCTGAAGCTATCTCTATGACAACATTCAGTTATATATGCAGCACCACCTAGCCCTTGAGGCATAAAAAAAAAAATACCCCACATACGGTATTTTGTACAAAAAATGTAAACTCATTCTAAGTGTGATAACTAAGTCATTTATGAATATTCTTTTAGTTTCCACCACTCAAAATGTTCACTGGCATCAGACTTATCCAAACATATATATATTTTTATTTATTTTTGATAGCCTCTGTGGACATTAAAAGCAATATCGTGAATGAAGAATATGCTTAATAACTCCAGGGTACATGCTCCAAAAAAAATCCTACACTTGACATGTATGCTTATAATCAAGGCCTGAAGGTATCTCGATGACAACATTCAGTTATAAATACAGCGCCACCTAGCCCTTGAGGCTTATATAAAAAAAATAAAAAATACCCCACATACGGTATTTTGTACAAAAAAAATGTAAACTCATTCCAAGTGTGATAATTAAGTCATTTATGAATATTATTTTAGTTTCCACCACTCAAATTGTTCACTGGCTTCACACCGATCCAAACGTATGTACGTTTCCATTTTGTTTTATTCATTTTTTATTGCCCCTTTGGACAATAAAAGCAACATTGTGCAATGAGTACAACGAGCAATGATGTGTATATACACTTTTACAAAAAATACCAATCAGGGCAACTCATTGCCTAAAAATAAAAAAGGACGCTGATTTTTGCAAGTCTTAACAATCACCAAAACCCGTTGAGCTTGACACACACACTGGCAAAAAAATATTCTACATGTCAAGGTTTATCATGCCATTTTCAAAGAAAATTTTGCTTCCAATATGCCAGTACCCCAACGTGCCAGTACCCCGACGTGCAAGTACCCCAACGTGCAAGGACCCCAACGTGGCTCGGGCTGCGAGGGCCCTTTATAGCTGCTCGCAGCTCTAGTTAGGGCCCGAGCAGCGACCGCTGCGAGGTCCCTATTGTTTTTGTAAAAATTCTTCTTCTTATTATTATTATTATTAGGGCCCGAGCAGCCACCGCTGCGAGGTCCCTATTGTTTTTGTAAAAATTATTATTATTATTATTATTATTATTATTATTATTATTATTATTCTTTATTCTCCGCAAACGATCACGATTTTGGGTACCTAAACATTCACGAAAACTCACCAAACTTTGCACACTCCTCAGGCCCGGCGAAAAATTTGATATTATGAAGTCGTCATAACAACGTGACTCTATAGCGCCCCCTAGCATAGAAAAAAATAAAAACCAAGCCCGGCACGTTTGAGCTAGAGCAACAAAAATTGGCAGGCACGTGTAGCACCCCGAGACGCACAAAAAAAGTCTATTGGGACCATGTAGCTAGAATGTACAGGAAATGAGCTATGAATTTTTTTATGTCCAATTTTGGCCTATTTTGGCACATTCACTGTGGTCATGCTTTTTCCCCCTTTGCAAACATTTTTCATCCAATTGACGTCAAACTTGGCATTTATCATCTCAAGACCTGAGAGAACAACTGGGCAAAAAGTCTTGCCTTTTCGAAATACTATATGATGGGGGCGGGGCATCAAATATTGCCTTTAAAATTTCATTTGTCCAGAAAGAGCAAATGCTTAATAACTCCCATGTTCAAGCTCCAAAAAATCTCAAACTTCTCAGGCAATGTAATAGTCACGGCCTGAAAACATCTATATGATAAAATTCAGTTATACATATAGCGCCACCTAGTGGTTACAATAAATGTCATACTTTACGTTTTTAGCTACTGTGCTGAGCTTGTTGAAGGGATCCATTTGAAAATTGGTCAGAAAAGCCTTAACATGTTGATCATGCCCCACACCGAATATTGTAACTTTTCGCCAAAGGGCGTGACCGCTACGGTGACGCAAAGTCTGAAGATTTTTCGTGACAATAAAAGCTGCATTAACTTGACCGAGATGATCCTATCTTCTCAAAATTTCACACATTTGATGAGAGTCCAGCTCTAAAGACATCTACTAACTTACATTTCATCTAACTGATAGCGCCACCTAGTGGCAATTTTTTTTCTTACGAATTTTCTTCTACGTTTTTCTCCAAACACGTTAACTGGACCTACCTCATATTTGCTCAGATGAGGGTTTCGGCCTTCATGATGTCACAACACGAAGTTTGTGAGTTTTCGCGAATTGCTGTGGGCGTGGCTAAGCGCTGTTCGCCAAGAAAACAACGCCAGTTTTGAGGGTCTAAACATGCACAGAAACTCCTGAAACTTGGCACACACATCTGGCCTGGTAAAATGAGCAATATTTTATTGTTGATTGTGCTATTTTTACAAAAATGACTCAATAGCGCCCCCTCGAAATTTTTAACGAAGCAGCCCCGGTTGTACGTTTAAGCAAGAACGACGAATATTTTTAGGTGTATGAGGGAGCCCAAGACCTACAAAAAAAGTCTCTTGTACCCATATGCTAAAATGAACAGGAAGTGAGCTACGAATTTTGGAATGTCCCATTTTTGACGATTTTTGCACATTCACAGGGGGCAGACTTTTGCCCACTTCTCCTACACGTTTCATCCGACTGAGTTAAGACTTGGCCTGGACCATGTCAAGACCTGAGCCAACGACAGGGGGAAAAATTTTGACTTTTCGAAATACTATATGATGAGGGCGGGGCATCAAAATTTGTGTTTCGCAATGAAAAAGGATATGCTTGATAACTCCCCGGTACATGCTCCAAAAAATCCCAAACTTGACATGTATGTTTATCGTCAAGGCCTGAAGGTATCTCTATGACAACATTCAGTTATATATGCAGCGCCACCTAGCCCTTGAGGCATGAAAAAAAAATACCCCACATACGGTATTTTGTACAAAAAATGTAAACTCATTCTAAGTGTGATAACGAAGTCATTTCTGAATATTCTTTTAGTTTCCACCACTCAAAATGTTCACTGGCATCAGACTTATCCAAACATATATATATTTTTATTTATTTTTGATAGCCTCTATGGACATTAAAAGCAATATCGTGAATGAAGGATATGCTTAATAACTCCACGGTACATGCTCCAAAAAAAATCCCACACTTGACATGTATGCTTATAATCAAGGCCTGAAGGTATCTCTATGACAACATTCAGTTATAAATACAGCGCCACCTAGCCCTTGAGGCTTATATAAAAAAAAATAAAAAATACCCCACATACGGTATTTTGTACAAAAAATGTACACTCATTCTAAGTGTGATAACTAAGTCATTTATGAATATTCTTTTAGTTTCCACCACTCAAATTGTTCACTGGCTTCACACCGATCCAAACGTATGTACGTTTCCATTTTGTTTTATTCATTTTTGATTGCCCGTTTGGACAATAAAAGTAACATTGTGCAATGAGTACAACAAGTGATGATGTATATATACACTTTTACAAAAAATACCAATCAGGGCAACTCATTGCCTAAAAATAAACGAGGACGCTGATTTTTGCAGGTCTTAACAATCACCAAAACCCGGTGAGCTTGACACACACTGGCAAAAAAAATATTCTACATGTAAACGTTTATTATGCCATTTTCAAAGAAATTTTGCTTCCAATATGCCAGTACCCCAACGTGCCAGTACCCTAACGTGCAAGTACCCCAACGTGCAAGGACCCCAACGTGGCCCGGGCTGCGAGGGCCCTTTATAGCTGCTCGCAGCTCTAGTTAGGGCCCGAGCAGTGACCGCTGCGAGGTCCCTATTGTTTTTGTAAAAATTATTATTATTAGGGCCCGAGCAGCGACCGCTGCGAGGTCCCTATTGTTTTTGTAAAAATTATTATTATTATTATTATTATGATTATTATTAGGGCCTGAGCAACGACCGCTGCGAGGTCCCTATTGTTTTTGTAAAAATTATTATTATTATTATTATTATTAGGGCCCGAGCAGCGACCGCTGCGAGGTCCCTATTGTTTTTGTAAAAATTATTAGGGCCCGAGCAGCGACCGCTGCGAGGTCCCTATTGTTTTTGTAAAAATTATTATTATTATTATTATTAGGGCCCGAGCAGCGACCGCTGCGAGGTCCCTATTGTTTTTGTAAAAATTATTATTATTATTATTATTATTATTAGGGCCCGAGCAGCGACCGCTGCGAGGTCCCTATTGTTTTTGTAAAAATTCTTCTTCTTCTTCTTCTTCTTCTTCTTTATTCTCCGCAAACAATCGCGATTTTGGGTACCTAAATATTCACGAAAACTCACCGAACTTTGCACACTCCTCAGGTCCGGCGAAAAATTTGATATTATGAAGTCGTTATAACAACGCGACTCTATAGCGCCCCCTAGCATAGAAAAATAAAAACCAAGCCCGGCACGTTTGAGCTAGAGCAACAAAAATTGGCAGGCACGTGTAGCACCCCGAGACGCACAAAAAAGTCTATTGGGACCATGTAGCTAAAATGTACAGGAAGTGAGCTATGAATTTTTTAATGTCCAACTTTGGCCTATTTTGGCACATTCACTGTGGTCATGCTTTTTCCCCCTATGCAAACATTTTTCATCCCATTGACTTCAAACTTGGCATTTATCATCTCAAGACCTAAGAGAACAGTTGGGCAAAAAGACTTGCCTTTTCGAAATACTATATGACGGGGGCGGGGCATCAAATATTGCCTTTAAAATTTCATTTTTCCAGAAAGAGCAAATGCTGAATAACTCCCATGTACAAGCTCCAAAAAATCTCAAACTTCTCAGGCAACGTAATAGTCACGGCCTGAAAACATCTATATGACAAAATTCAGTTATACATATAGCGCCACCTAGTGGTTACAATAAATGTCATACTTTACGTTTTTAGCTACTGTGCTGAGCTCGTTGAAGGGATCCAGTTGAAAATTGGTCAGAAAAGCCTTAAGATGTTGATCATGCCCCACACCGAATATTGTAACTTTTCGCCAAAGGGCGTGGCCGCTACGGTGACGCAAAGTCTGAAGATTTTTCGTGACAATAAAAGCTGCATTAACTTGACCGAGATGATCCTATCTTCTCAAAATTTCACACATTTGATGAGAGTCCAGCTCTAAAGACATCTACTAACTTACATTTCATCTAACTGATAGCGCCACCTAGTGGCAATTTCTTTTCTTACGAATTTTCTTCTACGTTTTTCTCCAAACACGTTAACTGGACCTACCTCATATTTGCTCAGATGAGGGTTTCGGCCTTCATGATGTCACAACACGAAGTTTGTGAGTTTTCGCGAATTGCTGTGGGCGTGGCTAAGCGCTGTTCGCCAAGAAAACAACGCCAGTTTTGAGGGTCTAAACATGTACAGAAACTCCTGAAACTTGGCACACACATCTGGCCTGGTAAAATGAGCAATATTTAATTGTTGATTGTGCTATTTTTACAAAAATGACTCAATAGCGCCCCCTCGAAATTTTTTAACGAAGCAGCCCCGGTTGTACGTTTAAGCAAGAACGACGAATATTTTTAGGTGTATGAGGGAGCCCAAGACCTACATAAAAGTCTCTTGTACCCATATGCTAAAATGAACAGGAAGTGAGCTACGAATTTTTGAATGTCCCATTTTTGACGATTTTTTCACATTCACAGGGGGCAGACTTTTGCCCACTTCTCCTACACGTTTCATCCGACTGAGTTAAGACTTGGCCTGGACCATGTCAAGACCGGAGCCAACGACAGGGGGAAAATTTTTGACTTTTCGAAATACTATATGATGAGGGCGGGGCATCAAATTTGTGTTTCGCAATGAAAAAGGATATGCTTGATAACTCCCCGGTACATGCTCAAAAAAATCCCAAACTTGACATGTATGTTTATCGTCAAGGCCTGAAGTTATCTCTATGACAACATTCAGTTATATATGCAGCGCCACCTAGCCCTTGAGGCATGAAAAAAAAATACCCCACATACGGTATTTTGTACAAAAAATGTAAACTCATTCTAAGTGTGATAACTAAGTCATTTATGAATATTCTTTTAGTTTCCACCACTCAAAATGTTCACTGGCATCAGACTTATCCAAACATATATATATTTTTATTTATTTTTGATAGCCTCTATGGACATTAAAAGCAATATCGTGAATGAAGGATATGCTTAATAACTCCACGGTACATGCTCCAAAAAAAATCCCACACTTGACATGTATGCTTATAATCAAGGCCTGAAGGTATCTCTATGACAACATTCAGTTATAAATACAGCGCCACCTAGCCCTTGAGGCTTATATAAAAAATATAAAAAAAATACCCCACATACGGTATTTTGTACAAAAAATGTACACTCATTCTAAGTGTGATAACTAAGTCATTTATGAATATTCTTTTAGTTTCCACCACTCAAATTGTTCACTGGCTTCACACCGATCCAAACGTATGTACGTTTCCATTTTGTTTTATTCATTTTTGATTGCCCCTTTGGACAATAAAAGTAAACATTGTGCAATGAGTACAACGAGCGATGATGTGTATATACACTTTTACAAAAAAATACCAATCAGGGCAACTCATTGCCTAAAAATAAATAAGGACGCTGATTTTTGCAGGTCTTAACAATCACCAAAATCCGTTGAGCTTGACAGACACTGGCAAAAAAAATATTCTACATGTAAACGTTTATTATGCCATTTTCAAAGAAATGTTGCTTCCAATATGCCAGTACCCCAACGTGCCAGTACCCCAACGTGCAAGTACCCCAACGTGCAAGGACCCCAACGTGGCCCGGGCTGCGAGGGCCCTTTATAGCTGCTCGCAGCTCTAGTTATTCTTCTTCTTCTTCTTCTTCTTCTTCTTCTTCTTCTCCGTAAACGATCACGATTTTGGGTACCTAAACATTTACGAAAACTCACCAAACTTTGCACACTCCTCAGGCCCGGCGAAAAATTTGATATTATGAAGTCGTCATAACAACGCGACTCTATAGCGCCCCCTAGCATAGAAAAATAAAAACCAAGCCCGGCATGTTTGAGCTAGAGCAACGAAAATTGGCAGGCACGTGTAGCACCCCGAGACGCACAAAAAAGTCTATTGGGACCATGTAGCTAAAATGTACAGGAAGTGAGCTATGAATTTTTTAATGTCCAATTTTGGCCTATTTTGGCACATTCACTGTGGTCATGCTTTTTCCCCCTTTGCAAACATTTTTCATCCAATTGACTTCAAACTTGGCATTTATCATCTCAAGACCTGAGAGAACAACTGGGGAAAAAATCTTGCCTTTTCGAAATACTATATGACGGGGGCGGGGCATCAAATATTGCCTTTAAAATTTCATTTGTCCAGAAAGAGCAAATGCTTAATAACTCCCATGTTCAAGCTCCAAAAAATCTCAAACTTATCAGGCAACTTAATAGTCACGGCCTGAAAACATCTATATGATAAAATTCAGTTATCCATGTAGCGCCACCTAGTGGTAACAATAATTGTCATACTTTACGTTTTTAGCTACTGTGCTGAGCTCGTTGAAGGGATCCAGTTGAAAATTGGTCAGAAAAGCCTTAAGATGTTGATCATGCCCCACACCGAATATTGTAACTTTTCGCCAAAGGGCGTGGCCGCTACGGTGCCTCAAAGTCTGAAGATTTCTCGTGACAACAAAAGCTGCATTAACTTGACCGAGATGATGCTATCTTCTCAAAATTTTACACAATTGATGAGAGTCCAGCCCTAAAGACATCTACAAACTTATATTTCATCTTACTGATAGCGCCACCTACTGGCAATTTTTTTTCTTACGATTTTTCTTCAATGTTTTTCTCCAACCATGTTAACTGGACCTACCTCATATTTGCTCAGATGAGGGTGTCGGCCTTCATGCTGTCACAACACGAAGTTTGTGAGTTTTCGCGAGTCGCTGTGGGCGTGGCTAAGCGCTGTTCGCCAAGTAAACAACGCCAATTTTGAGGGCCTAAACATGCACAGAAACTCATGAAACTTGGCACACACATCTGGCCTGGTAAAATGAGCCATATTTTATTGTTGATTGTGCTATTTTTACAAATATGACTCAATAGCGCCCCCTAGGAATATTTAATGAATCAGCCCCGGTTGTACGTTTAAGCAAGATCTACGAAAATTTTTAGGTGCATGAGGGAGCCAAAGACCTACAAAAAAAAGTCTCTTGGACCCATATGCTAAAATGAACAGGAAGTGAGCTACGAATTTTTGAATGTCCCATTTTTGACGATTTTTGCACATTCACAGGGGGCAGACTTTTGCCCACTTCTCCTACACGTTTCATCTGACTGAGTTAAGACTTGACCTGGACCATGTCAAGACCTGAGCCAACGACAGGGGGAAAAATCTTGACTTTTCGAAATACTATATGATGAAGGCGGGGCATCAAAATTTGTGTTTCGCACTGAAAAAGGATATGCTTAATAACTCCCCGGTACATGCTCCAAAAAATCCCAAACTTGACATGTATGTTTATTGTCAAGACCTGAAGCTATCTCTATGACAACATTCAGTTATATATGCAGCGTCACCTAGCCCTTGAGGCATAAAAAAAAAATACCCCACATACGGTATTTTGTACAAAAAATGTAAACTCATTCAAAGTGTGATAACTAAGTCATTTATGAATATTCTTTTAGTTTCCACCACTCAAAATGTTCACTGGCATCAGACTTATCCAAACATATATATATTTTTATTTATTTTTGATAGCCTCTGTGGACATTAAAAGCAATATCGTGAATGAAGGATATGCATAATAACTCCACGGTACATGCTCCAAAAAAAATCCCACACTTGACATGTATGCTTATAATCAAGGCCTGAAGGTATCTCTATGACAACATTCAGTTATAAATACAGCGCCACCAAGCCCTTGAGGCTTATATAAAAAAAAATAAAAAAATACCCCACATACGGTATTTTGTACAAAAAATGTAAACTCATTCAAAGTGTGATAACTAAGTCATTTATGAATATTCTTTTAGTTTCCACCACTCAAATTGTTAACTGGCTTCACACCGATCCAAACGTATGTACGTTTCCATTTTGTTTTATTCATTTTTGATTGCCCCTTTGGACAATAAAAGTAACATTGTGCAATGAGTACAACGAGCGATGATGTATATATACACTTTTACAAAAAATACCAATCAGGGCAACTCGTTGCCTAAAAATAAATAAGGACGCTGATTTTTGCAGGTCTTAACAATCACCAAAACCCGTTGAGCTTGACACACACTGGCAAAAAAAATATTCTACATGTAAACGTTTATTATGCCATTTTCAAAGAAATTTTGCTTCCAATATGCCAGTACCCCAACGTGCCAGTACCCTAACGTGCAAGTACCCCAACGTGCAAGGACCCCAACGTGGCCCGGGCTGCGAGGGCCCTTTATAGCTGCTCGCAGCTCTAGTTATTCTTCTTTTTCTTTGTTATTATTATTTTCCGCAAACAACCACATTTTGAGGCACTAAACATGAACGAAAACTCACCAAACTTTACACGCAGATCGGGCCTGGCGAAAAATTTGATATTTTAAAGTCGCCATACATGATAACAGAAAAATGGCTCTGTAGCGCCACCTACATAGGTTTAACGGATCCCTGTCCCGCTACGATTGTCCTATGGCTACGAAAATTGTGTGGCACCTGTAGCACATCCAGATGAACAAAAACCTCTTTGATATGTGTACCCTAAAATAGACAGGAAGTGAGGTATGAGTATTTGAATGTCCAATTTTGGCCCATTTTTGCACATTTACAGGGGTCATACTTTTGCCCGCTTCTCCTACACGGTTAACCCGATTGACTTCAAACTTGGGCTGTACCATCTCAACACCTGGGACAACATCATGGTAAAAAATCTAAAGTTTTTGACATACTATATGACGGTGGCGGGGCATCAAATTTACAGTTTCAAAATTCTTACTTAACAAAGCATTGCCGGTGGTACGTTTAATTGAGAGCCACGAAAATTGGTACACATATGTAACAGACTATGATCTACAAAAAAGCCTGTTGGTGCCATATGCTAAACCTAACAGGAAGTCCGCCAGAGGCGAGGCATCAAATTTTGTGTTTCAAAATTCTTATTTAATGAAGCATTCCCGGCTGTACATTTCAACTAGAGTTACCAACATTTGAAGACATATGTAACAGCCCTCAAGGTACAAAAAACTATTTTTGAACCATATGCTAAACCGAACAGGAAGTCCGCCATTTTGATTTACTTTGGAACGTGTTGCCATTTTTTGGGCCATTTCATAGGGGTCTTATTTTAACGAACTCCTCCTACAGAGTTTATCCGATCATCTCCAAACTTGGTGTGATTCATCTTAAAATGTTGAAGATGAAAAGTTATTGAAAGCTTTTTATTTCGTCGCACGCTGTTGCCGTGGCATGCACAGTTTGCAAAGGAAAAAATTCCCTCTTAATGAAGCATTCCCAGTTGTACGAAGCAGCTAGAGCTACGAAAATTTGGAGACAAATTTAACAGCCCACGATGTACAAAAAAGTCTCTTGGTGCCATGTGCTAAACCCAACAGGAAGTCCCGTAGGGGCGGGTCATCACATTTTGAGGAAAAAACTCCTCTTTAACGAAGCATTCCCGGTTGTACGTTTCACCTAGCGCTATGATAATTTAGAGGCATACATAAGAGCCCACACAAAAAAAGTCTCTTGGAACCATCTGCTAAACCAAACAGGAAGTCCGCCATTTTGATTTACGTTGGGATTTGTAGCCATTTTTTGTGGCCTTTTTTAGGGGTCATATTTTAACGAACTCCTCCTACAAAATTTATCCGACTGTCTTCAAACTTGGTGTGCTTCATCTTAAGATGTTTAAGATACAAAGTTATCGAAAGTTATTTATTTTGTCGCATGCCGTTTCATGGCGATGCATTGTTTGCCAAGTAAAATGCTGCTTTTTTTTTTTTGGTCTAAACATGTGCAAAAACTCATGAAACTTTACACACACATCAGGCTTGTCATAAGCATGAATATTTTAGAGATTTCTTATTAAATTTGCAATAAATGCTTCAATAGCGCCCTCTAGACATTTTTATGAAGTCTTTCCGATTATATGATTCAGCTAGATGTGTGAATATTGGCAGGCATGCCTAATATATTCAAAAAGTATTCTATATAGCCATGTGCCAATCCATTTTGATTTTATTTTGTTAATTGTGCATCATTTTTGGCCTTTCCATGAAACTTTACAAACACAAAGCATGGCAAAAACGTTTAAAATTTAGATGGTTTCCTATTTGACAGTACCCCAACATGCCAGTACCCCGACGTGCAAATACCCCAACGTGGCCCGGGTTGCGAGGGCCCTTTATAGCTGCTCGCAGCTCTAGTTTTATTTATTTTTTTCATTTTAGACCTCCACTTATTTAAAAAAAAAATGTTTTTCCTGTATATCTGTAAATTTTAGCTCCTGGGCTGAATAGCTTCAGGGCCATGTGACCGATTGACCCCAAACCAATGCTGCATCATAGTGCCATGTCTGATAGATGATGCACACCTTTTATTATTTTCATTTTAGATCCCCACTTATTTTTAACAATTTTTTTTTCTCATTATCTGTAAATTTTAGGTTCTTAGCTCAATTGCTTCCAGGCCATGTGCCCTATTGACCCCAAACCAATGCTGCATCATAGTAGCATGTCTGAATGATGATGCACACCTTTTATTTTTTCATTTTAGACCTCCACTTACTTTTAACATTTTTTTTTCTCATTATCTGTAAATTTTAGCTTCTTAGCTCAATAGCTAAAATTTACAGATATACAGGAAAAGATGTTTTTAAAAATAAGTGGAGGTCTAAAATGAAAAAAATAAAAGGTGTGCATCATCTATCAGACATGGCACTATGATGCAGCATTGGTTTGGGGTCAATAGGTCACATGGCCTGGAAGCTATTGAGCTAAGAAGCTAAAATTTACAGATAATGAGAAAAAAAATGTTAAAAATAAGTGGAGGTCTAAGATGAAAAAATAAAAGGTGCACATCATCACTCAGCTCCTGGGCTCAATTGCTCCAGGGCCATGTGACATATTGACCCCAAACCAATGCTACTTTATAGCGGCATGTCTGAATGATGATGCTCACCTTTTATTTTTTTCATTTTAGACCTTCACTTACTTTAAAAAAAAAAAAAATCTCATTATCTGTAAATTTTGGCTTCTGAGCTCAATAGCATCCAGGCCATGTGACCTATTGACCCCAAACCAATGCTGCATCATAGTGCCATGTCTGCTCAATGACACACACCTCTTTTTTTCTCCATTTCAACCTTTCCTTCATTTTAAATTAACTTAATATTGTACATAATGTTATTGCTCAATATCACCCCACAAGAGTGCATTCCCAGTGAAATGTGAATTGGTAATGTGTTATAGTGAAACATTTTTAAACTGTTAAATATAATAATAAAAACAAACATCTTTTAAACTGTGTTTGAATTAGTGCTGTCAAAGTTAAAGCGTTAACTAATTAATTAATCACAAAAAATTATCACATTAATCGCTGTATTACCACAGATTAATCACACTATTAATTTTGACCGCAGATGATCCTTTTTAGCTGACAGTGGATGCCGGTTACATTAAAGGTAGCTGTTCGAGTTTGAGCAATAAACATAACTACATGCATTAAAGTAAACAATTTAATAAATGTTTACATATGCTGTAGGTCATTTTTTTCCCATTTTAAATTATGCAAATAATTAATTGATTAGAAAAAGCAGGATGACTGTGTGCAATGGATATACATTTTTGAAGATGTCCTCATAACATTAAATGTTGAAAAAATTAACACATAACAGGTGCGCTTCAAATTTGTTAGGCAAAATATGTTGGGAAAAAAAGCCGTTTTTTTTGTTTTTGTGTGTGTGTGTGTGTGTGCGTGCGTTTGCGTATGTGCGTTTGCGTGCGTGCGTGCGTGCGTGCGCGTGCGTGCGTGTGCGTGCAAATACGTATAAATTTATACTCATTAATTCACCTAAAGCCTTATAAATATCCCATTACCCTTCGCCTTAACCAGGTACTTCAGAATCTTGCCAGAGTCGTGAGGTTCAAATGGTCAGGAGACCAGAGAAAAGGTCAGAAAAAATAAAGAGAAAAGAAAGATAAGTCAAAGTGAAATCCAGCAACGACCAAACACTTCCTGCCTTCCCCATGATTACAAAATCAAAGTCTTACGCCAACCCCGGAAGCCTCTAAATTCCAGCAAATTTAGCGAGATCTCAAGAGACCAGAGGAAAAACTAAAGAGAGGAAGGAGGGAAGGATCGATAAGGCAGAGTGAGATCCATAGAAGCCAGTACATCCAATCCATCAAAGTGAAATCCAGCACCAACAAAACCCCTCCTGCGTGGTTACAAAACCAGAGTCTTATGCCAACCCCAGAAACCTCAAACTTCCAATAAATTGAGATCTCCAGTGACCAGAGGAAAAACTAAAGAGAGGAAGGAGGGAAGGATAGATAAAGCAAAGTGAGATCCACAGACACCAGCACCCACTGATTCAAGGGGCTGTGGGAGGGAGAGGCTACTTCTGTTGAGTTTCAGTAGAAGCTGGTGCGACGGATCTGGCATGCATAAGGACCACCACCAAAGAAAGAAGCCGTCAACCGCGGTCCAGCAAAGCGAGCACCCCCCCCCCCCCCCCCCCCCCCCCGAAACCCCCAGGCCGCGGCAGCACCAAGGCCACCCCCAAACCACCCGAGCGGACACCGGTCGGCGAGCCGACCCAGACGCCCGGAACACCCCCGCCCCAGCCCCGGCCCACACCTCCAAGCCCAAGGCCGCAGAACGAGGCCCAGCGAGGGGGGAAGCAGAGGAGGAAGCACCAGGGGAAAAGGCGGAACACCAGAACACCGAGCCCGGTGGGGAGAGGCTTGCCACCAAGTTGCACCAAGTTCTAGAAGGGAGTAACTCCAGAGTAGATTTGATAAATGACAGCTAGACAATCAAAACACGCTCGCTGGTGCAGTGTACACACGTGCTGGACAAAGTATGTAGTGTTGTAAATACACATTTATATTTTCCTGTGTTCTATAAAATCATGAAACCTTATTGAATGTTATTTTTTAAGACTATTCAATATGTCAAAATGAAACAATGATCGGCACAACCTGTGAAGCATCAGCAGTCCTACAGAAGTGTAGATGTGGTGTGAAAGTGGACAGAGAGCACAAAACTTTATTGTTGATGAAAATACACCTTGAGTCTCATCTACAGTGTTCCCTCGTTGTCCGCTGGGGTTAGGTTCCAAAAAATACCCAAAATTCGTGAAGTTGTTAGCTTTATGTTTTAAATGTATTATACACGTTTTAAGGCTCTAAAACCCCGCACCACACAGTTTATACACTTTTCTCAAACTCTCTCTTGTTTAAACATTCTCAATGTTCAAACTTTCATAAATTTTATAAAATAGGTATATTACTGTGTCAAAAAAAATAAAAAATCTGCAAAACAGCAAAGCCATGAAAAGTTAACCGCGTTATAGCGAAGGAACACTTAATTTTTTAAAACATGTCCTCCTTTGTGACCTTATGGAAGTGGCCACCCTACGTGAGGATTAGCGGTTCAGAAAAAAGGATTGATATACTGTGCACACTTTGATGCTGACAGTCTGACTAATTTGACGTTCCTCTCGCTTATTAACAAACCAGGCTTACGCAAATGTGCTATTTATTTAGCCGCCAAAAATTGCTATTGTGGGTCTGACTTCACTTTAGTTCCATTGAATAAAATCTATGGGAAGAGATTTATCTTGTAACATAAATAATAATTTATTATTAAAGTCTGTTTGGTCCAAAATGAGCTTACATAGTATTTTTTTTTATTTGTCTTAATATTTTAAAATTTTTAAACATTTTCTTGCTTTGAACAAAAACATAGATAATCGTTTTGAATAATCGTGATTTCAATTATTACCACAATAATCATGATTATTATTTTTTCCATAATCGAGCAGCCCTATGTACTGTATGTGTAAAGTGGCGCTGACAAACATAAATAAAACGTAAAACAACTCAATCAACACTTACATCATCACTTAGTGTAACTATTCTGACATAAAATATGTGAGAGTTTACTTACCATCATTGTCTTAGAATTTGCAACCGAAATTGTGGGAGTAACTCCAGTTGCAAGGGGATCTGGCCGAAAGACCGGCACTGTCAGCACTTCCGCATTCCACTGTTTACAACATGGAAGTGAAAGGAAGTGTCACACAGGAAGTGGTGGGATACACTTCAAAGTAAGAGAGTACACTAATAATCAGGAAGTACAGGTGGTACAGCTTTTGAAAATAAAAGCGTTGCACTCGGACCAAGTTGTAAAACGCTCATCCCCCACCCCCTTTGTGACCATTATGCAGCTTAAGAAAATTGATGAATGGATGGATGAATCAGGCAGATTCTCATTTTCGTTGCTTCCCCACACCACCAACATACAGTGCGCTCAAAGCAATATCCACAGCTCCCATTCACTTTCTGAACCAACACCGCCCCCCTGTGCCAAAGTGCGGCACTGCAACACTCTATCCCCCCCATAATACAACTCTTGGGCGAGGCTGCCTGTAACAATGGATAATAATTATTAATCGTAAAGGGAGTTAAAATGATTGTCAATTTCAATCAAAAAGAATTTGAATCAAGGTTTTTGAGTTTAGTACATTTGTAGATTCAGTATAACAGTTTCCCAACTTAACTAAAGTTGACATTTTTTTGTTCTTACATTCAAAAAGGTTAATAATAAAGCTAATACAATCTTGTGTTTCAATTCACACATAAAATAAATTTCAATATCCTTCCAAAATGTGACATTAATGGGCTAATCAAAAAATAAATGTGTTACTTTTTACGGTAAAGCTCTACAAAAAGAACACATCCATATTTACAAAACATGAAACATACGTTAGTTGTGTAAATACTGTATAATAATTTTTAGGGCTGCAGCTATCGAGTATTTTAGTATTCGAATATCCATCCATCCATTTTCTTGACCGCTTATTCCTCACAAGGGTCGCGGGGGGTGCTGGCGCCTATCCCAGCTGGCTCTGAGCAGTAGGCGGGGGACACCCTGGACTGGTTGTGTCACGCCGCCACCGGCGTGACAGCCCATGCTTTTATTTTCATAGTCATGTTTCCCGTTTTATTTTGAAAGTTCTAACTCTCCTCTCACCCCAGGTCACTTGCTCTTCCTGCAGCTTGCTAATTACCGGTCCCCGCCCATGATTACCACCACCTGCCACCAATCAAGCCACCTGCATTCTCCCCTCCGTTGCCGAAGTGTCACACACAGTCAGTGCATGGAAGCGTCCCACAGTCCTTATGTCCTCGTTCATGTTGCCAAGTGTTTTTGCCTTGTTTTTGTGCTTTTTCCTCCCCAGTGGAGCGCCTTTTGTTACCCCTTTTGCCTTGTGCCCTTTTTCCTCCCTAGCGGAGCGCTTTTCGTTGTCCCCAGTACCTTTTGCCTGTTTTTTCCTCCCTAGTGGAGCGCTTTTTGTTCTCCACTTTTTTGCTTCCCTGTTCTTCTCTCAGCTTGAGAGAGACACCTGTTGGCCGGAAATAAACCTGCTGCCTTGGTGGCTTACCTTACGCCTGCGTCTGAGTCCTACCTTACCTCGTCGTGTCAGGTTGCCAGCCAATCGCAGGGCACATAGAGACAAACATTGAAAAAATATTTCCAAACCTGAAAAGTGGGTTTGAATCTCCAAAAAGCATATTAAATCATTCAAAAAGACAACCTTTTTCTTCTCATAATTTAATTTTACAGTGTTTCACCCACAAACTTTCAGAGGTTCAAAACGGTCACCAGCCAAGTTTCAAAAATGGCATTTTGGCATTGTTCTCAATCCGTGTATGATTCGTTCAATCGTTTTCCCAAACAGAACGGGAAGTGGAAAAACAAAAAAAAACGAGTTGTTTTCTCAAATTCGTTCCAAAACGAAAATGAAAGAAAACGGATAACGACTCATTTTCCATTTTCCGATTTTGTGCACAAATGGAAAATGGAGAAAACGGATAACGGTCGATTTGGACGAATCCGTGTTATTCGTTCAATCGTTTTTCCAAACTGAACGGGAAGTGGAAAAACGAAAAAACGACTTGTTTTCTCAATATTCGTTCCAAAATGAAAATGGAAAAAACGGATAACGACTCGTTTTCCATTTTCCGATTTTGTGCACAAATGGAAAATGGAGAAAACGGATAACGGGCGATTTGGACGTTTTTTTCCCCTTTGGATATTTGACTTGACGCAAGTTGCGTGGCCCGGAAGCGACTGTTTGGTTGCGTAACACATTGATTTGCCAACACGTATTTTATTTACTTATAATTGACTTAGACCATTTGTAGACCTTTTTAGCCATCTAAAAAGACGTCTAAATAGACATCTAAAAATCTTTCACTTTGAGACCATTTTTAGACTTTTTATTTATTTATTTATTTATTTATTTATTTTCTCTAGCCTAGACGTCTAAGGACCATTTAGAGATCTGTAGCTGCCCTTGGCATCAATGATCACGCATGGTGGAGAGTTTGGAACGGGTGGTTTATTTTAAAACACAGTGAAAACTATGAAACAGAAATACAGAAAGAAAGCAAAGGGTCAATATCAAATTTACAATGAAAAACTACTTAACTAAACAAACTTTAATAATACAAAATAAGCACTTTCAAAAAAATAAATAAAAATACACCACTACCCACTGCGCAAAGACGTCTTTTTAAGGTAATTCTTGTACGTCCAATCTCGGTCCGCTGAAGGTGCAGACTGTGACGCCAGATGACGTCTTTTTTTCAACGTCTTCTGGACGTTCCGTATTTACGTGTTTTGGACGTTTCGTATTTACGTTTTCAGGACATTCAAATGAGGGCTAATGTAAGTCCAAATTAGATCATTAAAATAAAAATAATTTTAGACTGTTCTTGAAGGCTCATTTATTGCATGACTTTATGTGTGTGACACAAACATCATCTCCCTGACGGGGAAGCAAACCCCACACCACCTGCATTGAAGGCAAGTGACGTAACCACTCCACCACCCGGAAGCACCTAAAAGTTTTGTCATGTTCTTATGTGAAGACCTGCATTAGATATATAATTTAAATAAATAAATAAATAGCAATACATTAGTTTTATCACAGAAAAATACTAAATTGATTAAATAATATTGATAACAATAACATTGATATTTAAATCCCTGTGACGTCCAAAAAAAAGTCACGTATCCATGGTCCAAATAGGTCGCTTGCACATCGTAATGCATCATGGGAGTTTTTCCTTCGGGCGCCATATTGGGTGTCCGCCGGTTCACAAGGTACACTCGCGAGTTACACGGTAGAGCTTATCAACCTGATGTAATTTTCACGATTTACCGGAAGATCAAAAACAACGATACAGGCAGAAGGTGTCTCTGTGTGGCGGGATTGATCCTAATTACGTCCTGACCAAGGGTGATTTTTTTTTTTGACGGAGAAAGCTTGCTGGCCAAATGTGACATCTCTGGACATCTTTCCCTACCTTGTGTTGACAACATGCTCCATAACACGCCAACAAATCCCTGGAGGCTTACAATTATTTTGTAAGCGGGTGGATACAGAGTGTAAACTTTAACATCGCATCAGAAGAAACGGTTGCTGTTGCACGTAAGTAAACCACGTGGTGTTGGTAATTCTGCACACAAAAATGTTGATTTGTTCTCAGGCTTCCTGTTATCATTGTGTTTACATGCACAGCTGGGTTTACCTGATGTGGTTTTTCTAATAATTTTATAACAGGCAAATATGGCAGAGCGTATAAGAATAAAAAGTAACTGCACAGCCTCCCCGTGGCTTAATTAAATTTAATGCTACCCTTTCACTAGTTACATGTTACTTAATCAACTTATTCTAAATGGTTAAGGTTAACCACTCTCAGAGGACGTATTTTTAGTTTCAGTTTCCAGTACAATAAAACGTGTTCATGGTAACTACTGAGCATACTGACAGCTTTTCTTATGATCTCACGGTTAAGGAGGCTGTCACAACACCCAATTTCTGTCTGGTGCCAGATGGCAACAATTCCCATCACTCGTCACGACAACACCAATAGTATTACCAGGTATGTATTGTTTTACTTTTTGTAGTTTCTTATTTAATTCTATGTTTCATATTTTCATTACAATGTTTGTAATATTTTCAGATTCAGGCACAGATGAGTTTAACTGGACGGACTTCTGCGACTTTGTGGTGTGGACAAAGTGTGATTGAGCGAGTCCACCCAGATCGCTCGTTTTGGCCAGTTGGAAAAGCCAGAGTTTTTTTCCCCAAAATCCCCTCCTTACCTGAACTGCTCGGGAGAGCATTTACTAGATCAGCAGTGGACTTCCAGTGTTCCTGCTCAGCCGCTGTCACCTACCACTTGCTCATGTATAAAGTATCGGAATAAAGTAGTTTTTTGTGCTGCAGCAGATTGTAAAATCAAATGATATCACTTGAAGTGTGCCAATCTAGACTGCCAAAAGGACAGTGGTTTTGTGACAAGTGTGAAACAAGGATTATTGGGAAAACTGTAACACAGTACTGGTACTTGTCTTACATTAAACAAATTTAAAAGAGAGCAACTTTTTCCTCTGTACATAGCATAATGAAAGTCATTGCGTACCCCATCAACATTACATCATACCGTCATCTCAGGATGGTAGGCACCTGTGCTAAAATAAACTACATTAATTAACAGTTCAATTTTTAACCCTGAAATTACTACATCTAATCATTATTCACTTCATTTTTTGTGCTTTTAGAAATAATAGAGATTTATGCCATTACTTTAAGAGGGACCATATTGCACATTGAGTCAAATCCTGTCATTTGTATTATGTATAGATTTGTAAACAAACCCAACAATAGAATTTGTATAAACGCTGCCTTTATTAGCGCCAAACAAACAGTCGCATGTTGTCCTCCTCCAATGCTTTGATGCTCGCCTTCGTTTCCATCATGTCATTGGCAATCAAGTCGGTGTGGCATGAGATCCCTAAAGAAAAAAAAAAGAGAAAAAAATCACAAAAAAATACGGTACCAGTAATAGGTTTAATATAGTAAAGTAGTATAGTTTTTTTGTCAGTGTAAAAGAAATGTACACATTTTGTTGCATTTTTTAATGTATGAACATTGCTACAGGCAAATACTTATTTCTATAAACACTTCCAAATGTCTCTAAAATATAAGGTGCGTGTACACACACAAACAAACACATACATTCACTCATGCATACAATATATCATGTAATGAATTCTGAGTGGCATACCAGAGTCAATGATGTCAGCAGTACTTGAGGGTACAGGTTACTGGAGCCATCTGGCTGCATAACTGCAACAATCTCTGCCACTTCGAGTCGTCTTTTCTTTGCTTGTCTCTCCTGTGCACGTTCATATCTTGGCACCGACTGGGCTGAGACATAGATGTTGTAACTTGGGACCCAACTTTAATGTTGGAGCCCAGTCGGGATGATTGGACAGAAAAACGGGCGCAGGGCGACCTGTTAAAATAAACAAATATATAAACAAATAAAATATGGAAAGACTGGTTATTTTACCGCAGTAGGGTGGCCGTGAATAAGTTCTTTAGCATGATGTGTAGGCTACCGGGGGTCTGTTTTCTTGCATCACCCCCTTCTGTCTCTTTTTTTTTCCAAGTTTACATTTTGCCACCAAAAAACATGTTATCGGCATTAAAAGCCCAAGACTAATCAATCCAATTTCAGCAGTAAACACTTTGCACTGGCACTACTTGGGTGAAAATGTTCGATGTTAGCTTTCGGCTAACGTCCGCTAGCCAGCTTGTACTACCGAACTTGCTTGCTCATGAATCCAAAACATAAGCAACTTGCCCATATATGGGCGGTCGAAACGTTATTAATCCTCATGCATTAAATAAAGGTAAATAAGCTTACCGCTCACAAAGTGATGGCTGCACACACGAGCCCAAAGTAACGACTTCCCTCCGGAGTCCGCACTCCTCTGTCTCCAGGCCCTGGTTCCTAATTATTTTCGGAATTCGGAAAAAAGACCGACCATTTTCCCCCTTGGCTTTGTTCGAACAGCCAACGATGCAGCAACAATGTACCATTTTAAACGCAGAAAACAAACGTGATAGATACGTGTTAGACCGAATCGCTACGTAAATGGAGGCCACCCAGCATGGCGACTACGAGAAATCCGAGGCGGAAGTGACGACATGTGCAAGCGACCTATGGGGTCATAATTAGACGTCCAAAGGATTCAAGCACGCCAGTCCTTTATTCAACTCAACTCCGTTTCTGAACGAGGCTCGCTCCGTTACACCTCTCTCTCTCTCTCTCTCTCTCTCTCTCTCTCTCTCTCTCTCTCTCTCTCTCTCTCTCTCTCTCTCTCTCTCTCTCTCTCTCCACCTTGCGCTCATGACGTGCGCAGTGCACAAAACACGTCAACACATTAAAATACAAATAAAACCCAAAATCAATAATTCACAAAACAAATATAACAATAATTCGCAAAACAAATATAAGTCAATTATAAGTAAATAAAATACGTGTTGGCAAATCAACGTGTTACGCAACCAAACAGTCGCTTCCGGGTCACGCAACTTGCGTCAAGTCAAATATCCACAGTGGGAAAAAAAACGTTCAAATCGCCCGTTATCCGTTTTCTCCATTTTCCATTTGTGCACAAAATCGGAAAATGGAAAACGAGTCGTTATCCGTTTTTTCCATTTTCGTTTTGGAAGGAATATTGAGAAAACAAGTCGTTTTTTCGTTTTTCCACTTCCCGTTCTGTTTGGAAAAACGATTGAACGAATCATACACGGATTGTTCTCCCTAGGCATTTATTTGTTTCCCGTTTTTTAAACCTGATAATTATTTTACGGTTGAAACACTGAAAATGTTTTCCAATGTTATTTTTAAACTGTAATTCAATCAATTGCACAACTAGAAAAAACGGAAAACGACTCGTTTTGCATTTTCTGATTTTGTGCACAAACGGAAAATGGAGTAAACGGATAACGGGCGATTTGGACGGTTTTATCCAGTTTGGATATTTTACTTCACGCAAGCTGCTTGACCCGGAAGCGATTTTTATTTATTTATTTATTTTTTAATCTGGCTCGCGGTCTTGAGCTGCTTTAACTCGTGAAGGAGAAGGAGAAGAAGGGGAAAGAGAGAAAACAATTCGAAGATCGGAAAGAAGACGAACAAACTAATAATGGCCCGATTGTCGGAGGACAATGCTGCCTTAATATTTCAACTTTTTGAGGCTGGAAAGACTCATGCCGAGATTTCCAGCGCACTTCAGCAGTTGCATGTCCCCAACTGTTCGCTTCTGTCTGTTAGAAGGTTCTGCCATCGACACAGACTCACCCGAAAAAGACAAATCTCAGATACAGAATTGGAAATGGCAATCATGTCTGCAATTGATAAGGTAAGTTTTTTTTTGTTTTTTTTTACGTACAATGGTTTATTAATTTACTTGGTTTGTTTTGCTTTTGGCATTAGATATTTTGCCCAGAACTGTTTGGCGGGATTGGGCAAATTGACAGTGTTTCAACCTGTGAGAAGTTTTCGTGCATATGCTGAGGGAGGCATGAACATTGACAGAGACCTTTCGTGCTCTCTGCTGATAGGCTACGTCATAACATTAAACGTTACTTGTCAAGTTTATTCACACAACCATAACATAATGCAGTAATGACGATGACATTGAATACCTT
Source organism: Festucalex cinctus (assembly GCF_051991245.1). NCBI lineage: Eukaryota > Metazoa > Chordata > Actinopteri > Syngnathiformes > Syngnathidae > Festucalex > Festucalex cinctus. The sequence continues at coordinate 1,871,700 of NC_135415.1, forward strand.
GAAACTGTACTCAAGCTTAGTGCGCGTGTGTAACCGGACTACTAATTTACAAATTGAATGGCAACTTAATGTTCTGTTTTGACAGACAGGTCCATTCTATGGACGAAAATTCATGACAGGATTCTTGTCATCACTGGGGATGCAAGTGGGAGAATGTCGAGTGGGAAGGATTCTTAAAGAGGTGCACCAGCCCTATAATGAGCTGCGTCGCCAGGTAAGTCATCTACAATAATAATTTGAGGAAAAAAATGGCATAACTAATGAATTCTTTCATTAAGAATTGAAAAGTATACATATTATTAGTCCATTCATTTATTTACATTTGATTATTTTTATGACGTCTATCTCTAACATGTTAATCAGCTTAGAATTGATTATTACTTGTTTTCGGGAGCACTAATCTGAACCCGATTCCTTACCATGCGGAATATATGGGCCACAAACTCCACCTTGACCAGAATGAGAAACTAGGAATGTTTGGAGTGACGCACGCCTTAGCTATTGATGGATTCAGCAGCAAAATTGTTGCTCACTTCACAATGCCTGTGAAGAACAACCTTATTATTTATGAGAATGTTTACAGGTAATTCAAGTGAAGGTTAAAAGTTAAAAGTGCATATGAAACTGGATACATAACTGACACTTTTTTGAAGTTCCTGTACATCAGTACTAGTTTATTAGCATCAGTACATGCTTCATGTACTATGTGAATTAGAATATGAAATAAATATTGAAATATTCCATCTACATATTTTATGTATTCATTGAATCTACTCACTTCTCTATTACAGGACAGCAGTTGCCAATAATGGCATGTGGGACCAGCTCAGAGTGGATCATGGCAGGGAGTTTTATTTGACCTTGTACATACAAGAAAAGTTGTCGCAACACAGACACAACACCAACAGGCTGCCTTATGTGCAGACAGTGTCTTCAAGGGTGATTTTTTTTTTTATTGTTTTTTAATCCTATAGATATACAGGGTGACCAAAAACAGGACTCAACTTTTGACAGGCTTAATTTGTTTTATTTTTTTTAAAAACATTTTTCTTTTTCTTTATCGAGTAAGAGCAACTGTAGCTATATGTACTTGGTGTTCAGAATATCATATTAAACATGATAGTCATTGGATCATTTTTCTTCATTCTAGAGCAGGTGCTCCAGTGGATGCCATTCTGCTCTGTGCATTTCTTGAGGTGCAGCACTCAAAACAACTTGCCCAAGACACCCTTAAAAAAAACAAACCGAGGAATGGTTGTTATCTACTCCCTGGTGAGTTCTTTGAGATCATTGATGGTCCTGGGTCACCTTACATACACTTGGTCCTTCAGGCAGCCTAAAGGGCAAATTTGGTGACTAAGATCTGGGTTGTTAGATACCCACTCAAAATCAGTCTTGAGAACGATCACACGGCCTCTGAAGTTCTGTCAGACAGTCTTAGGCATGCTGCATTTTGCTGTGTCGATTGTATGGAGGGAGGCCCAGGACCATCAGTAATCTAAAATAAATCATCAGGGAGGAGTTAAGAGCCATTCCCTGGTCTGTTTGTAAGGATGTCTTGAACTTTATTTGAATTTAAATTTTAAAAAATGACGCCAATCAAAAGTAGAGGTCTGTTTTGTGAGGGAGGGGTTTGTTTAAACCTGTATACAAATATAATTAGCAACTTTAAAAATGTCCAAAATGTAATTAAAGTGAAAAATAGTTAATACATTTATTAACATTTATATTAGTGTGAAAAAATATGCTTGTACGCCTCTTATGCACAAGATAAACTTCTGATTGTTTAAAAAAATAATAATTTTGTTCCAATGATTTCGAGTTTGATATTGCTTCTTGTGTGTCAATAGAACCTTCGAGTGGAACGAATTTGGCCAGAGGTCAATAATCGGGTGAACTATCCCCTAAAAATGGCCCTGGTTCATCTACTGGATCAAGAATTACTTGATATGCAGGACAATTTAACAAAATTCTGTGTATCCAACTTGGCATGTCAAGTGAGTCGAGTTGGTCTTGATAGAGTTGTTCAGTCCTGGAATGCCCACAGGATCCCAGGTAGGTCATGATGGTCAGTGAATGTTCAGAGCCACAAAACATTGAACAATATTGTCTAGAACTAAAATGTTTATTTACTCATTTTAGGCAGAGGGATACCAAACCAGCTTGCTGCTGGTAGCGGTCGAGCAAGGATTTTGACTGAGATGCTGCCCAATGGTGCTGAGGCAGCACACATGTATGAACAGGAATTGGGGTCATCTCTGACTTGGGACTCTACCTTTGGCTCTGACCCATTTGCATCAGAGCAACACCGATGTTGTGCGGAGCAGATGTTTGCAGAGAGGTTTCCTGACATTTCTCTTCTTTATGACTCTGTTGTTAACAGTAACCACAGTATTTTTCAGGAGGCACTGTTCTATCTGATCAACGTGACTGAAAGACATGTGAGGTAAATGTTAGGTGGGGATATGTTCATGGTGCACATTTGTACAGCAAGTTTGTGGAAAAAAATGATTGTGCACGATCAATTACAAATAAACACAAAGTTCGATTAGATCTCTGCATATTCTTTTATTGTCAAAATTCTGACAAGTGCAAAATGTCCCTGAATTGAAGGCCACGCTAATGTATAGTATGGGAGTGCAGTGTTGCAAAAAGTGCTTTTAAGATAAATGTTAACATTCAATAAAACTCACTGTAGCCTTGACAGCCCTCTATGAACCTAATTCTCAAAAAGCCAGTGAGGATGTACAGCTTACTCAAGTTCTTGAAACACGTGCTTTTAAAATAGCAGCTATGAACGAATACTGAAATCCAGTCTTCTAAGTTAAACTGAGAGGCCATCATACCTGCCTCATCTCTACTTCTCAACATTTAACAACTAGGACATAGACAATGTTCGAAAAATACACTGCTCTTATGAACCATACAAACAAAGAGTTGTTGCCACTTTGAGACAGAACAAACATTAATAGTGGCCTATGTATGGGCACGGGTGGCATGGTGGTTGACTGGTTAGCACATCCACCTCCCAATACTGAGGTTGTGGGTTCGAGTCCAGGTTCCGGCCTTCCTGGGTGGAGTTTGCATGTTCTCCCCGTGCCTGCGAGGGTCTTTTCCGGTTACTCCAGTCTCCTCCCACATTCCAAAGACATGCATGGTGGATTAATTGAACACTCTGAATTATCCCTAGGTGTGGTTGTGCGCGTGGATGTTTGCTTGTCTCTGTGTGCCCTGCGATTGGCTGGCAACCAGTTTAGGGTTTACCCCGCCTACTGTCCATAGCCAGCTGGGATAGGCTCCAGCACCTTTCTGACCCTTGTGAGGAGCAAGTGGTTAAGACATTGGATGGATGAATGGGCACCATCATTTACACGAGGCACATGAAAACAGCCGTTGATTTCTTACCATGTTTGCTGTAGGATAGCCTCAACATTAGTTTCCCATCTATCAACACAGTATCTGAAAAAAAATAATATGAATAAATAGTTTATTTAATAAACACTGATTGAAATACTGCAATTGGCTAGCAACCAGTTCAGGGTGTACCCCGCCAACTGCCCGAAGCCAGCTGGGATATGCTCCAGCACTCCCTGCGAGCGACCCTTGTGAGGAGCAAGCGGTTCAGAAAATGGATGGATGGATGGAGTGATGATTAAAATAAAACAATCTGCTTAAGACATCTCATCAACTGCCTTTGTAATATATTCTTTAAAAAAATGTAAACCTACTTTATGGACACCCCCCACCGTGAGCCGGCACCTTACCGTGGTGGAGGGGTTTGCGTGTCCCAATGATTCTAGGAGCTATGTTGTCTGGGGCTTTATGCCCCTGGCAGGGTCACCCATGGCAAACAGGTCCTAGGTGAGGGGCCAGACTAAGCTCGGCTCAAAGACCCCTTATGATGATGACTAAAAATGGATCATGTTTTCCCTTGCCCGGATGCGGGTCACCGGGGCCCCCCTCTGGAACCAGGCCTGGAGGTGGGGCTCGTTGGCGAGCGCCTGGTGGCCGGGCCTGCACCCATGGGGCCCGGCCGGGCTCAGCCCGAAAAGGCAACGTGGGTCCCCCTTCCCATGGGCTCACCACTGGTGGGAGGGGCCAAAGGGGTCGGGTGCAGAGCAGGCTGGGTGGCAGCCAAGGGCGGAGACCTTGGTGGACCGATCCCCAGCTACAGAAGCTGGCTCTTGTAACATAGAATGTCACCTCTCTGGCAGGGAAGGAGCCTGAGCTGGTGTGTGAGGCCGAGAAGTTCCGAGTACCCACCCTTTTTGGAGTCCTTGGAGGGTGTGCTGAACGATCACACGGCTCACGTGGGCAATGACAGTGAGACCTGAACACCATGTTCAAGCATAAGGGTGTCCATATGTGCACTTGGCACCAGGACACCCTAGGCCGCAGTTCGATGATCAACTTTGTCGTCGTGTCATCGGATTTGTGGCCGCATGTTTTGGACACTCCGGTGAAGAGAGGGGCGGAGCTGTCAACTGATCACCACCTGGTGGTGTGTTGGCTCCAATGGTGGGGGAAGATGCCGGTCCGACCTGGCAGACCCAAACGTATTGTGAGGGTTTGCTGGGAACGTCTGGTGGAATCCCCTGTCAGAAAGCGCTTCAATGCCCACCTCCGGCAGAGCTTCTTCCTTGTCCCGGGGGAGGCGGGGGACATTGAGTCCGAATGGGCCATGTTCCACGCCTCCATTGTTGAGGCGGCCGATCGGAGCTGTGGCCGTAAGGTGGTCGATGCCTGTCGCGGTGGCAATCCTCGAACCCGCTGGTGGACACCAGCGGCAAGGGATGCCGTCAAGCTGAAGGAGGAGTCCTATCGGGCCTTTTTGGCCTGTGGGACTCCGGAGGCAGCTGACAGGTACCGGATGGCCAAGCGGAACGCGGCTTCGGCGGTTGCTGAGGCAAAAACTCATGGGAGGAGTTCGGTGAGGCCATGGAAAACGACTTCCGGACGGCTTCGAGGAAATTCTGGTCCACCATCCGGCGTCTCAGGAGAGGAAAGCAGTGCACCATTAACACTGTGTATAGTGGCGATGGGGTGCTGCTGACCTCAACTCGGCACGTCATGAATCGGTGGGGGGAATACTTCGAAGACCTCCTCAATTCCACCGACACGTCTTCCTTTGAGGGAGCAGAGTATGGGGGCTCTGGGGTGGGCTCTCCTATCTCTGGGGTCGAAGTCACTGAGGTGGTTGGAAAGCTCCTTGGTGGCAGGGCCCCGGGGGTGGATGAGATCTGCCCAGAGTTCCTAAAGACTCTGGATGTTTTGGGGCTGTCGTTGTTGACACGCCTCTACAACATCGTGTGGACATCGGGGACAGTGCCTCTGGATTGGCAGACCGGGGTGGTGGTCCCCCTTTTTAAGAAGGGGGACCGGAGGGTGTGTTCCAACTGCAGAGATCACACTCCTCAGCCTCCCTGGTAAGGTCTATTCGGGGGTGCTGGAAAGGAGGGTCCGTCGGGAGGTTGAATCTCGGATTCAGGAGGAGCAGTGTGGTTTTCGTCCTGGCCGTGGAACAGTGGACCAGCTCTACACCCTCAACAGGATCCTCGAGAGTGCGTGGAAGTTCGCTCAACCAGTTCACATGTGTTTTGTGGATTTGGAGAAGGCGTTCGACCGTGTCCCTCGGGGAGTCCTGTGGGGGGTGCTTCGGGAGTATGAGGTACCGGGCCCCCTGATACGGGCTGTTCGGTCCCTGTACGATCGTTGCCAGAGTTTGGTCCGCATTGCCGGCAGTAAGTCGGATTCGTTTCCAGTGAGGGTTGGTCTCCACCAAGGTTGCCCTTTGTCACCGATTCTGTTCATAACCTTTATGGACAGAATTTCTAGGCGCAGCCGAGGCGTTGAGGGGGTCCAGTTTGGTGGTCTCAACATTGCATCTCTGCTCTTTGCAGATGATGTGGTGCTGTTGGCTTCATCAAGCCGTGATCTCCAACTCTTACTGGAGCGGTTCGCAGCCGAGTGTGAAGCGGTTGGGATGAGGATCAGCACCTCCAAATCTGAGACCATGGTCCTCAGTCGGAAAAGGGTGGCGTGTCCTCTCCGGGTCAGGGATGAGATCCTGCCCCAAGTGGAGGAGTTTAAGTATCTAGGGGTCTTGTTCACGAGTGAGGGCAGGACGGAGCGGGAGATTGACAGGCGGATCGGTGCAGCGTCTGCAGTGATGCGGACTCTGTATCGGTCAGTCGTGGTGAAGAAAGAGCTGAGCCAATAGGCGAAGCTCTCGATTTACCGGTCGATCTATGTTCCAACCCTCACCTATGGTCACGAGCTGTGGGTCGTGACCAAAAGAACGAGATCCCGGCCGAACTGGGTTTCCTCCGCAGGGTGTCCGGGCTCTCCCTTAGAGATAGGGTGAGAAGCTCGGTCATCCGGAGGGGACTCAGGGTCGAGCCGCTGCTCCTCCGTGTTGAGAGGAGCCAGCTGAGGTGGCTCGGGCATCTGGTTCGGATGCCTCCTGGACGCCTCCCTGGAGAGGTGTTCCGGGAAAGTTCCACCGGCGGGAGGCCCCGGGGAAGACCCAGGAACGCCTTGGAATCCCGCCGGAGGAGCTGGTTGAAGTGGCTGGGGAGAGGGAGGTCTGGGTTTCCCTCCTAAAGCTGCTGCCCCCGCGACCCAACCTCGGATAAGCGGAAGAAGATGGATGGATGGATTTATGGACACCCTGTATTTATCTCTAGGAACTGCTTCTTAATTTTTTACTGGCCCGACTACACAACAGACTATCAGGTGCCCTGGAGCGAGCCCCTCTGGACCTAGACTATCTTCGATTTATAATTTCACAGGACATTGTTGTACTGAGTGCACTATCTAACCAAATCCAGATCCCTCAGCAAGTGTCTGAAGCCCTGGATGAGGTGCCTCGCCTCCTCTCTGCCCAAGATGAAATGGAGCGTCATGTAACGATTCCTGTGGAGAGAACAGAAGGTGGCCACCCAAAAATTGTAATATGTACTGAATATGTGTTGGAGCTCCTCAGTATAGGGCTATCTGCGACGTACATTACAAGACTTTTAGGAGTTTCTAGGTGGACGTTGCAGAGAAACATGAACAGCTGGGGTGTGTCTGTTCGGGCCATGTACAGCCAACTGACCGATGATGAGCTTGACAACCTGGTGTCACAAATCCAGTTCTGCAACCCACATGCTGGGTACAGATTAATGATGGGATTGTTGCGGGCACAGGGGAATCGTGTACAGTGGCAGAGAATGTATGCATCGATGCAGAGTTGACACAGCAGGAATTGTGCTGAGAATGTCAGAGTTAAGGTGTGTTGTTCGCAGGACATACTCAGTCCCAGGTCCAAGATCACTAATGCATATAGACACTAATCACAAACTTATAAGGTTGGTAATGTTTTTCAAATCAAAACATATTACATGATTTAAAGGTACACTCAGTATTATACAGTGGCATCAAGTGGTGAAATAAAAAGTCATTCATTAAAAAAAAACAAATGTTTGTGTTAGTAGTAAGTAAAAAGATATGTTGTATCGCATAAACATACTTTTTTAAAATATAACGGTAAGTATATAAATCACTAATTATTTTACATGACCGCGCCTCGCCTGCTAGTGTCCGCCATGTTTCACCGCCATCTTTCTGCTACGGGTGCCGTCAATGACAAATTTCAGCGCTCCATTTCTTAACGCGTTTTTGGAACGCCTTTGCAGATGCACTTCCGGTTTGTATGGCGACCGCATGTACACGAAGAAGAAGAGTTTCCGGTCCCCGAAGAGAGCATTATCAAGCATCACAATTGCTTTGGGAATTTATTTTATTTCAGCGCGACAAAACAAGAGTTTATATTGTAGCCGCATTTGCCAGATGGAGAGAAATGAGGAACAGACTAGGTTTGGGACGTGCCGCTGCCTTCGACTGCTTTCTACTTGACCGGTAAGTAAGAGTACATTTGTGTTTACGTTTTGAGAGCGAGAGAAAAAGTATACACCGTACTAATTAATACGATGTTCGTACCTTTGTTTTACGATCACTGTATCTGTTGATTAGCAACTCCGCACCACTCGAACGATTTCGTTATGTAGCTACTTGCTTTGAAAAAAAAAAAAAAGATTCCCGCTGGCACGTTATATTTAGAGTAAATGCGCAAGTTATAGTGTAATGTAATGTAACTGTGATTTCGGAGGTATATTTGCCCATAACTTCAATGGAGAATCTAAAGCATACTGTATTAGTGGAAGAGTTGAAAATTATTTTCGTTGTGGTTGGTGAAAATAGTGTTCTCGAAATTAATTTTCGGCAGGGAATAGCTTTCTGGACTTAAATGCTGGCTGTAACGTAAGCACTGCTAGAGTCTGAACTCTCTCACTCAAGTGTGTACTGGTCCATTGTGTAATTGGGTGCACAAGAATTTACAGGCTGCTACGTTTTCCACGGAAACTCGACAAGCAAGCAGCCTTTGCATATTCTATGCAGTCAAGTTACTTTTATCTAGCTAATACAATGTTTTGGGCCCAAAAACTAAAGATCTTACCTCTATTTTGAGGGCTTTGTTGGAAAGTTGGTGACATATAGTAGTATCATCAATTATTTTATTTTATTTTATTTTATTTTATTTTATAATTTTGTTTTTGTTTGTGTCACACTAGATCAACAGCCAAACTTGAGGGGTTCCAGAACCATATTCTGATGTATACAAGCATTCATGCACCGTTTAAATACATCACCGACCTGCAAGAAAAAAAAATATCAATGGGAGAGTCAGCAGCCAAATTGGAATGCCCCGAATGAGGACACTTGAATGGAGGACCCCAGAAGGCTTTGGTGTTGTACCACCAGTATCTCCACCTACCATATCTGAGCTGCAACAAACTGAAGTCAGCCGACGTCTTGGTATGTCATTTACATATGGACGGCATTGCACACTACATAACTTTTTGTGTGAAGCAATACGGAATGGTCACATGTACAAGCACCACTTGTTTTACACAGGACCTGCTGACCAGGTGTCTGAAGCCATGGAGTGACTCCTCCCTCACTTTCCTCAGCAAGCCTTTGAAGAATATGATATCATCGTTGGTGGGAACATGCCCTCACTCCAAAACATGTCCTTGTGCAGTCAAGGAGCATGTCAAACTTAATAAAACCAGCAAACATTGAAGTGACTTCATTTTTACTGTCTGTTCACACAATCAATGGACAAGCCTTCCTTAATTTTGCCCCAATAACATCATAAAGTAGGCGAAAAGTAGTGTTACAGATCATACTATGTGTTCGGGAGAGTTTGAGGAATGTTGCAATGTTAATGGGGGACAATGTCAGCACACACACAAAAAAAAAAAAACATCATGGTATTGAGTTAATCAGATATTTTAGCTGTGTACAACACATACCTGCTCTGTACCACTACTTTTGGCCCAAACCTGTATGTCTATTTTCCATATTTTGGTAAATTTCTGGAACAACTGCAATTCATGTAGCTCATTATATTCTAACAGCATTTTTTTTTTTTTTTTTAGTTAATATGTTCATTTCATGTAGACTTTTATTTTACTTTATTTTATTTATTCATTTTCATGTACTGTACCTTACATTCATTGGCCAATGAAGAATTCCTTGTCATTGCAAGCATTTATAATAATTCTCCAGGCTTTTGATGTTTTACATTTCTGGACATGTAAAATAGTGTTAGGTTAGGTGTCGAATGAACACTGCATGTTGACGCCAAAGGAAATAGTATTTTTTTGTTATTCAAAATGTACAAATTAACACACAACAACAATATACAAGTTATACAAACTACAACAAGTGTCAGACATGGACTAATTATATGCCAGGTAAAAAACCTTTGTATTGTCCTCGAGGAGCTGGGAAAGTGTCACTTATTTGCCACAAGTCACCAAGGTGCTGCAGTCTGGGATCCAGGTACAGGAAATCACGGTGGTGCTGATGTGTCAGCAATGTGTCAAAAAGTATTTCTTGGTGTCAGTCTATCAGCTGGACTTGGATATCTTCATGTTCCTCCATGGTCATTTCCTGTACGAGTCTCTGCAAGAAGGTAACAATTGTATGTCAGATGAGGTACCAAACAATGAACTGAAAGTCACTGAGCCAATGAAGTACATTATTACATGAGCAAGACTATTTGTGAAAGCCATGTAAATTCCTGCACATCGAAGTACAAGGAAGCTGTTGTATCTTCAATCAAAACTAATTAAATAAACTTCAATTCAAGGACGCATCTGTTGAGGAAGGACGCATCTGTACTTGCTCCTGCACTCGCTCGTGAATCTAACTACTTGTTGATTTTTGCATTGGGATTTTTAACTACATTGTTGCAGAATGCCTGGCGGAAAAAGAGCTGACGAGATTGAGGAGATAAAATCTTCTCTTAAAAAACTCAGTGGAATGGTTGCCGAATTACTGGAAATGAAGAAGAGCATTGAGCCACTTCTTCAGGAAATACAGCAATTGAAGAAAGAGACACAGGAAAAAGATCGACGCATTGTTGCCTTGGAACAAAAAGTGGATGATTTGGAACAAAATCTTCGTATCAACGATGTGATAGTCACCGGTATCAAGATCAAGCCGCGCCGTGGCCCTTTGAGAGCTGCGGCTAGCACGAGCACGGAAGATTCTGACCAATATTCAGGGAACGAGACTGTGGAACAGCAAGTGACACTTCAACTCAGAGATTTGGGATTAACTGTTGATCCTGCGCACATTCAGATGTGCTTTTCGCTTCCAACTGGAGGGACACGACCACCGGCAGTTCTGATCAGGTTTGTTGACAGAAAGAAAAAGATTGCTCTTCTGAGAGACCGTCACAAGCTTCGTGGGAAACATGTCTACATCAACGAAAACCTCACCAAACGAAATGCTGACATCGCCAAAAAGGCTCGACAAATGAGAAAGAATGGACTTATCGAAAGCACGTGGACAAAAGACTGCCGAATTTTTATTCAAACTAAAGATAACTCTGGTCAACTAAAAACACGAATCGTGAAAGGAGCTGAGGAATTGGCAGCGCTTGAGAGACAACAGTAATTCACAATATCACAACAACAACAACATCACTAATTACCCAAAGCTGGAGTTGTATATGATTACTTGCTGACTTTGCCAAGGCTAACTCTTGTTTATACACCTGCATTGATAACATGTATTGCTGTTCCCGTTTGAATCTAAATATTGTCTGGCTCGAATTCCGTTTGGACATTTGTTCTAACAGTCAAGGCTACATGATAAGGCTGTATTGTGGCTCCAATGAATCTGCTGTCAATACGCAAAATGGGGGTTGGTGGTCTGGTTCCTGGAATGCAGCTGGCGTGGGCCGCTCTGCTGGGTGAGCTAGGCTGGGCAGCGCACAGGAGTCATCAGATCCACAACATGCTAGCAACCAGTGGTGCTACCTGACCAGAATCGAGTGCTGAAATTGCTTGAAAGCAATGGGCCGAATGCAAGCCGATCTACTCTTCTGGAAAGCACGTGTGAAAGCTGATCCGAGGTCAGCGAAGACCCTACTGGTGAAAGAGAAGAATTGCGCTTGCCTTGGCTGCTCACCTAGCGGGGTGGGCTTGCTGGTGGCGTCTGGGGACCGACTCACCAGTTCCAAATGACTGGGACTAGCCACAATCTACACACGGAAATTCAAGATGAACTGAGCGAGCAGTGTCTGGGATAGTATGGGATGGATAACGATAAAAATTAATGACTATTCTAAATAATGTATATGATTGATGCATTATAGTAATGGGTCGATGGGGACGGGTCTCGAATAAGCTTCGGCTTCTACCCGTCAGCCCTTCTTTCGGATGTCAATGTTGCAAATGATGTGATGTGATTGATGTAAACTGTAATGTGTCCGAAAGGAAAAAATGAATAAACTAAACTAAAACTAAACTAATTAAGTTGCTTAGTGATATTTATTAGGTAAAATTGTTCAACATGGTGACAAATCGAAATCTGAGTAAAGGGTTTCAAATGTTTTTGTAAGCAGCACTTTTCTGAGTGGTTAGTAGCAACAAGACACGGGGGGAATTACGAGTCTGAGTTGCAGATGTGTAGTTCAGTTAACACCATTATTTTTGTACGATATACTAAACATATCAGCAAACGATGTAATCTAAATACCACATATTCCAAGCAAAGGTATGTTTTGAGCCATTCACATGCATGCTCGAATGGAATTATTTTTCCATGATGACATAATTGTACGTTACGAGACACCGCGTTCTCTTCCGCGTTCTCTTCCTCGTCGTCTCCCTCGCCCCCTCCTCGCCCTCTTTGAGATGGTCCACATGTCTATAAAACATATAACATAACTGTGTGTTCTCTGTTGCATGGTTTAGTTGCACTAACAAATATGAACATAGATAGCCATTATCATTAGCTGACGTACAGTATTTCCTAACAATGCCGACAAAAATATTAATTCTGAAATTAAATGACTAAATCACAAATATTAGGGATCTGTACAGTATGTCTAACAAATGCAATTCACTTACGTCATCACTCGAGGGAATACCAGAAGTTGTTTGCGTTCTGTTCCGGTGAAATTGGTGGTAGGCTGTTGAAGTAGGGTCTCTCTGGGACGCCGTAGTTCGTGTGCTTAAAATCATTGCATTATCTTGTTTGACCGATAGATGGCGGTCGCGAGCTACACACTGGGGCTTTAAGTACCGGTATGTACACAGTGATAATACCAACTGTTTTTCTTCATCTCAAATTTCAATTAAGGTACAATATGGTGATATTTGGAGGAATCAATGGCTTCTCAAGGAAGGTATAAATAATTTGATATTCCCTTTTAATTAAACCCATAGGTAGAATCTTATTTTTAAATGCCTTGGTCAGAACCATCAAAAAGCCCAAACGGATCACAATACTGCCTACGGGCTCCACGTCTAAACTTACTGTTCGTCTCTGTGTACCCTGGATTGGCTGGAAACCAGTTCAGAGTGTACCCCACCTATTGCCTGAAGCCGGCTGAGATAGGCTCCAGCACTCCCGTGACCCCTGTGAATTAGCGGTTAAGAAAACTAAACTTTTTTAGCTTTTTCTACACTTTTTGTCATTGCATCAGTTAAGATTGTTTTTGTTTCTTTTTGAAGACCTGCAGATTGTAGTAATAGTTTAGGGTGGCTACCTGAGAAATCAGTTTCATTTTCTTTGGAAGCACCTTTACATTTGTAACATAACAGTTCTACAATACTCTTGCGAAGTGGCATTTTAGTTGTAAAGCTTTTATTGCACTTACAGTAGCAAAACAAAACTCTTTTCACCATTCCTATACCTATGTCACCAATAAGTAGTGAGTTTATGCTAAGACTCTTCATCTAAGAGATAGATTCTATGTTTTCTTGACATTTTATAAAGGCTAATTTCTTATGGTATCTCTTAAACAGATGCAAGGTAGAGAATTACATATTCTCAAGTTCCATTACACCAATTGCATTAAGAGTATTAGTCTTGCATTTTACCTTTTTAGATGTAATCCTGTTTTAACAACTACATGACTGTTAGGGGTTATTGAAATTGAATTTGTTAAGAGCTTTGAGATTGCCACTTAAAAATGATAATTTAACCTACTTCGTTCATTTGAAAAATAAGTACAGTTGTTTGACCATTCTGAACTTCTCATATAGATAATGTATCTTGCTGTTGCAAACAATAACAGAGCCTCAACAAAGCTTGCCTTCTTCAATGAAGCTGTTGAGAAATATGGGTTACCTCAAAGGTTAGTCAGACATCATCTAGTCTAACCTACCCTTAATAATGTCACTCTACCTGCTGTAATCATTGAGTTGTTTTACATTTTTCATTTCAGTAAAGTAAATGCATAATTGAAAACAGTTTACATTTCTGTTAAATTTTATTTTCAAGGGTTCGTGGTGACCATGGAGTGGAAAATGTGGATGTAGCTCACCTGATGTTCTCCACAAGAGGAGTCGGCAGAAACAGCTTCATTGCAGGGAAAAGTGTGCATAATCAGAGGTACTTTAGAAGAAACTTCATTTTTATGGAACTACCACATTCATAACCTTGTATTACAAGTAATAACAAGTAATTAGTAGTAACTGTAATAAAAATAAAAATAAAAAAAAATACGCCAAAATCAATATATTAAAAAAAAAAGAAAAAGAAAAAGAACAGAAAATTGCAGGTTAGACTCATTAAAAATACATTGAAATTGTTATTTTCCATCCATCCATTTTCTTGACCGCTTATTCCTCACAAGGGTTTTTGAAGTGGTTAATGTGGCCACCACCAGCAGCACTTTTAGCCGATTTGAGAAAAAGAGCTTATATGAATGAAAACTTGACTCAGCAGTCGATGGGTGGTTTAGATGCTACTGACGTGGTTGTCTGAGATTGGCCTGGCAGAACATCAGACCTCAGTGTATGTGATTTTAATGTTTTCATCTTGTGGTGGTTTGTTAATGACAAAGTTTATGTTCTACCACTTCCATCAAATATCAATTACATGAAAGACCAAGTAACAGTTGCAATAAGCAGTGGCAACTTACGGTTGTCTTTACTGCCGTTGGTGGACACATTAATCACTTGTAAAACATAAAAACTTGAAGCTATTTACAACACAAATAAGTCCAAGCTACCGTTTGCCAATGTTTTTCGCTTTTAGAATATCGCGTAATGATTTTCAATTTTCATTTGATTTGTAGCTCTTAAAGGATATCCCCTTGAGATGAATCATCTCCTTTTCAAAGGTGACATCCAACACATACAAATAATATACAAAATAAAGGTAAAGACTTTTGCTGTGTTCTTTTTAAATCACCCTTAATTTGTCATTAATTGAAATTATTGGAATATAAGTCTGTGATTGGCTGGCAACCATTTCAGGGTGTACCCCGCCTACTGCCCATAGCCAGCTGAGATAGGCTTCCCCCCTCGCGACCCTTGTGGGGAACAAGCGGTTCAGAAAATGGATGGATGGAATATTTGTTTCATTTAACTGCATTTATCTTTTTTTTTTTTTTTTTTTTTTAACTATTTTGTTGATAATAGAAAATTGCACTGCCAGAATTTAACACAACTTACAATTTAACAAAAGCAAACACTCATTCAAACTAAGAAAATGATAATAGCAACATATTCACTTATAAAATATAAGTACTGTAGGGCTGCAAGTGACAATAGCAGTAATTGAGTCAGATCAATTAAATATTTTGTACCCATACCTTCATTCCATAATGACATTAAATTAAAAATGTACAGTGCAGAAAATGCACAAATTCATCATGATTCAGTTATTTTTGTCATTAGCATGTAAGATCATACCTTTTTAAAGTGAAAGCAGATGTTTGCAAATGTCTTATTTTGAGGAAGCAGAAACCAATTCACTTTAGGGGGGGGGGCATTTGCCATTGAAATGCTGAAATGTCAAGGATACAATTCAAACATGCTCTCAAAATAATTAATCAATTAATTGGATAGCCAAGTAGTGGTTATCTATGTCTTCTTTCATGAAAAAGGGAAGAAAAAAAAATATTACATTGCCTTGACAGAATTGAACGTCTTTGGCGAGATGTCTACACAGCAGTCACTTGCCTCTACTACGCTGTGCTGCACCAGCTGGAGGAAAATGATCTCCTGGAACTGTCCAGCAACATTCACCTTTTCTGCTGCCATTATGTCTTCATTCCACGCTTACAAGCCCAGCTTGATGTTTTTAAAGATGGCTGGGACAATCATCCCATGAGTAGCGAGGGAAATCGTACCCCGAACCAACTGTGGCAAATGGGACTGCACCATAATTTACAAGAGTCTAATGATGATGTAAGTACTTAACATTTGGTACACAAAATGTACTTTACACTGGAAACAATGATTTTTCTTTTTCACATCAACTAAAGGATTTGGACATCCCCTTGATAAACGGGGAGAGTAGTGGCCTTGTGTTCAGCGACACCAACTCTTATGTCCATGTGCCTGAAAATGACTGCCCTTTGACACCCCAAGAACTGGCTGGACTCCGTGGTGCTGTGGATCCAGCAGGACCATCAACATGCATGGGAGTAGACATTATTTGGCTGCACTGAACTGCGCCTGTGAGGCGCTTTCACACCAAAAAGCCCAGGAACTTTGAGTTCATGGTAGAGTCAGTTCCGGGTCCGAAGAACTTGTGAGCGGCCCACGAGTTTGCGTTCACACGGCATGAAAGCAGGCAGGGTAGTTTATTCAAATGAGACTGATGACGTATGTCAGGGGAGGAAAAAAAACAGCACTACCCCGCCTGTCCAGCAAGTGGCGGTACCGGTAAAACTGAATGACAAACAACCAGTGTGACGTTGAAAAACGCGACCTTTGACCCTCCATCGCCATTTGTTATGATACAAGGCATATCATCTTTTCGTTTTCCTTGTCATGTTGTACAGAGTTGTGTTTGCAGCAATTAGAACTTCACGGGAAAGGTTGATGAGAACCATTGGGACCCGCCGTATTACCACATCAAGATGAGAAATGGGCAGGACTTGCTCACTTGGAAAGACAGTCAAACCTGCAAGCACGAAGACGTGCACTGGTAAGGTTTAAACACACAATTATACGAAATTTATTTCACATCGGAATTAAGCTGTAACATGTAACGGAGCTCCCCTTGCAAGGTGGAGAACACGAAAAAAAAAATTAAGTTACAGAGTGTATTAGTGCCTTAAACACATCGTATGACTGGCGCGTTCAGTTGCACGTCTACTTGCGTGTGTCCCCGCGCGTCGGTCATTTGTGGATATTTTGTCGTACTTTCTGCCATGAAAAGGGCAATCGCTGGAAACTGGTGTTTCCTGCCTAGTTCTCGTGCAATTCACGGCAAAATAGGGCTTGATGGCGAGTTGCTGTTCACGCTACATGTACGCTGCGTATTTCATAATACCGTTGGACCTGGATGTATTGTTAGTCTGTCCGCATGTTGTTTTTTTTTCTTTTTTTCTGTTAAACACATGATTGACCGATCCAAAGTGTTGAAATGGCTTGCTTTCTTTGACGATGCACGATTGTTAGAACAAAGGTGCCGGGATTTTGGGAAAAGTGCTGATTTTGGAAGTGTCAGATTGCCACCTCAAGCCAGTGGTTTATCATAGGGCCATAAATTGGTGCATATTCCGCTATTTTAAGGTATTCTGTCATGTAAATCACAAGGCTGTTGCACAAAAGTAATTAATGTAGATATTAACATTTATTAATTTGTTGTGTTTCTGTTTCAGATTTGCCACTTCTACCAATCTGGGTGTGTTCCGCGCAGGGAGTGGAAGAACATCAGAACCTCTGAATGGTGGGACGCTGTAATTATGTTTGCATTACTGTTTGTCAAAAATAAAAACATTAAAAAGAATTCATTGAGCATAAGTTTTTATTCGTGTGGAAAAAAACCCAGAACCACAAAAGTGATATGAAAACAAAAGCATTTATTACTTATGCATTTGGCTTATTTGTGTCCACAAGTCTGTTTAGGACTGCCAAGAAGCCCATTTGGAACTCTCTGTCGTGCCTTTGTTCAACCAGCTCATGTGCCACGTGTTGATCTTCCTTGCGCTCCTCGCTTCTGAGGTCAACTTCCTCCTTGTGCTGCTCGTGTCTGAGTTCAAGGTCCTCCTTGTGCAACTGCATTTCTTCTAAGAACATTGCACTCGTGGACTCCCCCTTCTTTTCATCAAATTGGTGCAGGTATTCCAAAAATAGGTGGTCTCGGTCCCGTGTCCGCTAACCTATAGGGATGTAAATGTACAATGAGTGACAGTAAATACTTTTGATGAGCTTCCAGTTACATGACTTTGAACTTATTGGAACTTGACAAAGGGGCAGGAAACTCTGTTCGAGTGGCGCAGTTTCTGCTTGTGGACGGACCACCCTCGCTTGTACCTTCCTAACGCATCGACTTAAACGGTTTCAACAGATTCGTGCAATGAGTAAGAGTACAGTACAATGATTTAGGTAGGGGTAAAACACGGCACTCACGTTAATGTACTTTCATTTTTCATAGTTACAGAACAGAATATGCCACACTACATTGCCAAATATGGCGGCATGCACTTGAAGCTTTTTTAGGCAATACACACTAGTAAATTTGCAGGAATGTAACTTTTTTTTTCCCTTTCTCAATGCACCATTATGAGTGAAATGAAAATTGTATATGTGAGTATGAGGATTTATTATTGTGTATGCCTATGAATTTCATGTACATACGTTAATGACAAATGCACGCATGTGTTAAGGTGCAATTGTTTACACAAGCAGGATTACAAATTTTCTTTTAGTACATTCCAGTAAAAGAAAATGTGTAGTAAATTAATACATTCCAGTAATGTACTTTTTGTTTTTTTAATGAAATGAGTCAGTAGATATAAAGAATGGGTAGGACTAGACAAGTTTGTAACTTCTTTCTACTCCTTTGAACATGTAAACTATTATGAATGATTGCAATAAGTTTCTTCTTTCTTTTAAAATGTTAACTGCTACTCATTTGTTTATAATGTCCAATAAACAAACAAACACACTGCCTTATTCAACGAAGCAAAATTAATTGTGAGTGGGGTGTTGCTTTAAAAGTTTTAAATGAAGCTTTTGAAGTTATATAAAATGAAATGAAACATACCAGGACTGTTCAGGGAGGCATCATAACTTAAAGGAGAGCACAGAGAAGGTCCAGCTGTAAGTCACAGTACATAACATTATTTTTCTTACGTTTCAGTTTCCCTAGAACTGTTTATGAGTTGTTGTTTTTTTTGTTTTTTTGTTTTTTTATGAGTTGTTAGGTGATGAGGCTAACAAGTTAAAACGTTTTAGTTACGTTGAATGCAGAGCTTTGTATTAAGGAAAAAAAAACCCCCAAAAAACCCGAAGTGGTTGTTTTGCTTTTAACAGTGAATAGTATGCCTAGCTTCCACACGTCCTTTTCACGAAGCTTTTCAATTTCGTCACTGAAAGCAGGGCTATTTCGGCGTTAGCTGCCTACAATACTTTTCGTTTACTAGGTTAATTGATTTAGGAATGATTTCACATTACATGGGCTCGGAGTTGCCCTGGATGCGTGACTTTGCCAAGCTTAAGCTAACATGCTACGCTAACAGTTTAATGCTAGCGCGGTGTAAAAGCCACGTTGCGACCAAGCATCGACCTAAATAAATTTATATACAAAGATGTGCATGAGGCAATTCTGTCTTACCTTCGTGTGTTAGCAAGGCTGTTGGCAATGAATCCTCGCACACTGCCGTGTCCTTGCACATTGCTTCCAGCATGGTGATTGCAGAGTCCTCCTTTGTACTATTGGTGGTACAACCCATCCGGTGGCCGAGAATGTCGTCCAGTCTTTCATACATTTATTAATTTTGCGGTCATTTCCACTGTGGTTGTTGTGGTCCTTGAGTTTCCTTTAGTCCTGTTGGAGTTTCTTTAGTTTTTCCCTCACCTGCTTTTGTGTGTGTAATGTTAACTCTGCTAGCTTCGCGGTTATTATCGTTTCTTGTTGGACTTTCGAAGTGCCGTTGGGTCTCCTCGTCCCATGTTTGCTCAGGAGAGCCTGTACTTCCTCGTCCGTCCACTTCTCGGTTTTTTAATCCTTCCATTGCCGAAATGTTTGAAGAAAAAGTCGTAGCGCCCGATAGAGTATAGTAAAGAAGAAATGGTGGCTTTACCGCGGGAAAAAAAAAAATCATCTAACCAAAACGACACACCTCCTCATCCAGTCAACCAATCATAACACACTAGACAACACGCCCCCACCTTGTGTCGTTCGGGGTACACCCAAATACCCTCCTCATGCCTAGGAACTTAGGTAGTACCGTTCCGACCCCCCCCAGACCCGGAACTGGTTTTGTGTGTGAACGCAAACTTTGGACAAACTCCCCCGGAACATATGGAAGTTCCATCATAAGTTCCTGCGGTGTGAAAGCGCCTATTATGTGTAGGGTCTACCCAAGCACTTCTGGGCTGTTATTTGTTAGAAACAGTGCTGCTGTAAATGACATTTTCTGATTTAGTACTATATTAAGTTTGGATTTTAAAAAATTTTTTTTTAACATTGCTTGTGTGTTTCAAAAAAACTGTTCAAACAATCAACAAGCAGACTCTTTTTTTTTTCTTTTTTTTTTTGTTTCTTTGTAAAACTACAAAGAACTGTAACAATAACCTATCTATCAAAATGTCAGAACTAATGGAATTAGTGACTTTACCTACAACAAACCAAAGCCAGTATCTGTTGTGGCGATGCAGTTGTTTAAATGATCACTGAATTCTCTGTAATTACTGTAGTGGCCAGGCAACTTTAAGTTTCGGAAGCAGGTAGATGACGTGGGATGGTCCGCTCTCACCACCTCCACTTTCATATCTGGCATGGGTATCTCCCATCCCACCCAGAACTTCAGGAGCATTTTAAGATTCTCTTGTGACACTAAAAACAAGCAAAAGAAAAAAAAAATTTGAATCTACATTGTGCATACTATTAACACTCATCAATTAGATTACAGTTATGTTAGTTTTTATAATATTTTTTTTATTTCTTTATCTTTTTGAGAAACTGATTGCTTGAACAGAGGTTGTGCAACACCTAGCAAAATAAATAAATAAATAAATACAATATTGCTGCTGGAGGATGATTAAGAAAATCCAATCACAGATGTTCCTATGAATAACTGATAAAAAATGATGCCTTATAGCATTGTGTATGCTTATGCTTTATACTCATGATACAACTTGTGTTGAGAAACAAGAAAAAATGTTTTAAAATAAAAACACTTAAGTTTAATCAATCAATCAATCAACTTTATTTATATAGCACCTTTCATACATTTAAAATGCAACTCAAAGTGCTGGACATCCATAACACAATAAAATAAAAGAAAGGAAAAAGCCCCCCCATCCCCATGATCGTACCCACAGACACACCCAAAACCCAACAAACACATGAAAACCACAACATGGCGGGGCACAGAAGTACGCTGTAAGGAAAGGCACCCAGGAGGAGTTCATCCACAGTGAGATGGATAAAGACCAAGCATCCCTCTCACTGTGGAGGCTCCCCCATGAGAAAACACTGGAGCTAAAAATTGAATAACTACCAAATAAAAACATTTAAACACTAAAAGAAAACGGTTAAACACGATAGAAAAAATAAATAAATAAAAACAAAGCTACAAGACAATATAGATTAAAATAGTTAAATAAATAAAAGGGGATAAAAAAAATTAAAATATAAATAATAATAAAAATAATAATAATAATAATAAAAGATCAATCAAATGCCAAACTAAAAAAGTAAGTCTTAAGCCTCCTCTTAAAAACATAAATATTCTCTGCAGACCTGATGCTCTCCAGCAGGCCATTCCATAGGTGAGGACCATAGTGGCTATAGGCAGCTTCACCATGTGTCTTGGTCCTCACCTTTGGAATAGTTAAAAGGCCACTGCCAGAAGACCTCAGAAGCCGCGAGGGGTAATAGGGTAAAAGCAAGTCAGATAAATAAGATGGGCCAAGACCATTAAGACGTTTAAAAACTAATAAAAGCACCTAAAAATCAATCCTGAAACGCACGGGGAGCCAATGCAGCGATTTTAAAACTGGTGTAATGTGCTCCCGCCCTCCGGTCCCCGTCAGCACACGTGCAGCTGAGTTCTGAAGGAGCTGTAGGACTGAAATATTCTTTTTGGGAAGAGCAGGGAATTACAATAATCTAAACGACAAGAAATAAAAGCATGCATCAGCACCTCCGTGTTAGCCTGCGAGAGAAACAAACGGACTCTGGCAATATTCTTAAGATGGTAAAAACCGATCTTGGCTACATTTTTAATATGAGGATTAAAAGTAAGCTCATAGTAAAAAATGACGCCCAAATTCTTTACACATTGCGTGGGTTTAAAATCTTGTAGTTTAGGTAAAGGTTTCTCTCTCTGACCTTCAGGACCGATGACTAAAACCTCTGTTTTGTCCTGGTTGAGCTGCAGGACATTTTCTGCCATCCATGACTTAATGTCTAAAATACAATTTAAAAGGGTATCAATAGGCCCCATGTCATCAGGTGACACGGCGATATACAGCTGTGTATCGTCAGCGTAACTGTGGAAGTTGACGCCGTGTCTCCTGATGACTTCCCCAAGGGGAAGCATATAAAGATTAAAAAGTAATGGGCCTAAGATTGAACCTTGGGGAACCCCACATTTAATTTCATGGGTTTCAGAGGAACATGTATCCATACTTACAAAGAAATATCGGTGCGTGAGATAGGAATAAAACCAGTTAAAAACTGTACCAGAGATGCCCACCAGGCTTCTAAGTCTGTTTAATAAAATGTGGTGATCTACTGTATCAAAGGCAGCACTTAAATCCAGTAGCACCAAGACTGTAAGCTTTTTCATGTCTTCATTACACCTGATATCATTTCAAATCTTTAAAAGGGCAGTCTCGGTACTGTGGTTCATCCTAAAACCAGACTGATATTTCTCTAAAATATTATTTGTATCTAAAAATGAATTTAATTGAATAAAAACAATTTTTTCTAAAATCTTACTTAAAAAGGGTAAGTTGGATATAGGTCGATAACTATTAAAACTGCTGGGGTCCAAATTGCTTTTCTTCAGAAGGGGCTTCACCACCGCCGTTTTAAAGGCGGCAGGAAAGACACCCGTCTGAAGAGAAGCAATTGACTATAGTTAAAATCTGATCCTTTCAGCACACCTGCATTTTCGTTTTGATTTTTTAATCTCGTCATTTCTCCACGGGGGAATAGTCTTTAATTTTATAGTTTTGGTTAAAAGTGGAGCTACTTCATCCAAAGTTGTTCTTAAATTCTTATTAAAATTATCAACAATAAAATCACATGAAGCAGGTAGAAAGTCTGCAGGGATTAAAACAAATAGGAAAATCTGCATTTATGCATTACAAAATGGTTAACAAATACCAACATATGATTTACCTGTTCTCACAAACTGACGCAAGTACCCCATTATTCTACATTGACAGTCAATGGAGTAACCATCTTTATCGTCCATCCCAGATTCCTCAGGCCATTTGATTAGGTCCAAAACAACCTAGGACAGCAAATGAACACAATCATTATGGCATCATAGCTGGAATTAAACCAATACATTCCATGTCACAATTTGGTGAATTTCATACTTTTCTCTCTAATCTATACAAATGGTCAGTCCACACGTGGGTGATAATTGTATGACGGTTGATGGCGTGGTCTAAACAGTCTAACAATTAAAGCCGCGTCCTGCTGAGGGGAACAATGTTGATTTTTCGGCAGGCTTTGTTCAAGGTTGTAATTGTTAGCTGAAAATGATTGCAAATCAAAATTTCCTTGGAACAAGGAAAAAACATTAAAAACGGCAAATGTTTGCATAACTGAACATATGCTCACGAATATTTGCTACCTAAGCAAGCACTCTCCCTCTCATTTGGATACATTTGGATGCTTAAAAGTGTATCTCACTGAGCGTCAAAGGCTTGCTTGCAATGAACTGCGCATGTAGCAAGTTTTGCTTTGTTGTCAGTTTTTTATTTCCAAGGTTGCAAAGATGTTCTAAAGCCACTTGCAAACTCTTTTTACGGCCACAAATATTCTATGTAAATCGCAAAGAAATTGTGAATATGTTGAAATTTGGTTGGGAACCATAAATGTTTGCGAGTGTCTGGCAAACCTCTTTGCAACCTTGAACTAATCTCAATGGAAAAAAAGAAACATTTGCTACGTGCACACACCGTTCACCACTCAGTGATATACAGGCAGGCTACGTGCATGTAATTGAGGAGTATACGTGCATTAAATCTTTTTTAAACGTCAACTCAAACTTTATGGAGCCACTTTCATACATTACGATGCAAATAAAAGTGTTGATTAAAACATTCATAAGACAATACAAAGAAAATCCTACCCCCCCCCAAAACGGTGCAGAAGTGTTTACCTCATTTAGCTCCATTAAGCTGTAGAGGAAGACAACAAAATCATTCTTTCTTTAAAGTACAAACTATTGCTGCTATATTTAAAAAAAAATATATAGTTTCAGATATTGACGTGGGCATACAGTATGCATCTGGCATGTAAAAATGATCGCAAAATTGCTATTGCCGTAAAAAATGATCGCAAGACAGGTAATACCTTTAAGAATGTTATATTAAACAATAGTGTTAAGCCTTAATGTTTTCATTTTAATGCTGTTCAAACATAAAAAAAGATTGCAACCTGTTTGTTAAATACAGTGTTGAAGCTTCAGTTCAATACATTATCATACAAATCTTACAGTGTAAATGTACAAGTTTACTGAGTAGTATTTTCTAAATTTGAGGTTTAACAACAACAACAAAAAATCACAAATATCGACTTACAGATTCTTATAGGGATTAATCGGTATCAAATCGAATCATGACCTATGAATCGTGATACGGATCGAATCCGTAGATACTACAATTCACACCCCGAGTACTTGTTTATAATAGACTTTATAATAGACTTTACATCAATCTGATCAAACTTTTCACAATTGGTTAATATTTCGCATTGATATAATATTGGTGATCGACTATATTGTTATGATTTGCGGATTAAATGTTAGACCTAATTGATTGCTTCCGCACAATAACACATTATGGCAATTGCAATCTGATTCTATCCTGCCGACACGTATGACAGTCTCCAAAAAGTAAACTGGTCGTGGCAGTAGGAGTAAATTCCGTCTTCACACCATAAACCATCCAATCACAAAGTAATAGTGTTTGTGTAGTATGTTTTTTGTTATTGTTCTTGACTGGTATGAAATATTACAAACATTTCGTTTAGGTTAGAAAATTAAGTTGCTGCAGTATGTTTGTTATTAATTAAATGTTAACATCTGTTTATTCAATATTCATCACTCAGCTTAAGTTACGTGAACTTCGTGCCACGCATATTCAGCCATTCACAATTGTATGTATGTAGGCTGTGTGCCTTACTCCACTGAATTGAATTAATGAGGAGAGCCATTATCATTGGCCAGGAAAAGAGTAGTCAAATACAATCAAATCCAACAATGTGCAGAATAGACTGAGCTTTGCACTATATTTGAGCTGGGTATAAAAATACAGTCTTTAGACCAAAGATAAAGGGAAAAATGCGACCATAGCTTAGGAAGTAAAATAAGTTGATTTTAGCTATTAAGAAAACATTTTTAAAGACAACTTACATGAGCTCTACAGGACTCAATGTGGACCTGGATCAGGGGCAATGGAACCATCTGGCCACAGGTCATGCATCCATTTTTAGGCATTTTGTTAAACTCTGCAGCATCATAAGGCAGTGGGGTAGTGTCCATTACTTCTTGAAGAGGGACAATGTATAGCACATTTTTCCCATTGCATGATGCAGATTTTAGAGATTTCACAGTGTATCCTTGTGAACCTTGAGCCACAGGATTTAAACGTCTTTGTCCACCACCTCCTTAAAAAATGAGAAAAACAAAGATACAAATTTGAATGGTTTTCATCAAATGATAATGAAAATCATCAACAAACAAAACATACCACCATAACCTTATCAGATATTCACAAATAAAACAATTTCTGATATACGGATAACTACCGGTAGTTTGCAATTCCACTCATCACAAACAGTAATGCCGATTACTTGACTATTTGGTTCATGTTCATCGCAGAATAATAATGCATCACCAACTTGCTGCAATTAAATAACCATCATTAGCTTGTTTGTGGCTCAAGTTGTGCCCAACTACTCAACCCCTCCCCTCTCCTTGTCATGTTGCTGGGCTCAGTATGTTTCTCCTATGTTTCGCAGTGCCTGGTTAACGAGGTATGCGTGTAAGGAATTAGAATCATGCCAAAATCTTGTAAACACAAAAAAACGTGATCTACGTACACAAAATGTGATCTACACACACAAAACATGTGGTCTATGCACACAAACCTCCGTGATCTACACACACAAAGAAGCATATCTTCAATTACAAAAAAAAACAAAAAAATCTTTCAAGTGCAAAAAAAAAAAAAAAAAAAAAGTCTTACATATAAAAAACTATTCTACAACTGTGGATAAAACTCACGTGACTTGGCAGTGTTATTATGCCGAACAGTTGTACATGCCGAAAACCCAAGAGCCACACACGCAAAGCCAGTAAAGTTTACAGCAGGGGGGCGCTGTTGAACTCGTTTAAGAACTACTACGCTGTGATTGGTCAACTGTTGGTCACATGACATATGGACGCCTTGTTGTTACTGTTACACAGACGAGAATGATGGGCCAAGTCATCTGTCGTGCAACATATTTACATTCTTTATTCTCTCAACTGTATCCTGTCAAAGCACAATAATACACCAGTTAAACAGTGTTCGCGGTGCGCGACCATGTCATGCGTCATCCTCTACTGACTCGTCTTCCTCGACGCCAATCAGTCATACACTGCGGATACGCAAGCTTCTAAGCACCATCTGGTGGTGAAAACCCATATTGCACTTTGATGTCAAATAGACACTAAACAGTTGTTGTCTCAGTAGAAAATGACTTTTAAACATAAATGTAAATAAAATTATGGGGGGGCAACTATTTCTGTGTATTCACTTTTACCATAGTGCCACACTCTCCACAAAATGAAATGTCTCCTGACATTTCTGCCAACTTACATATTCAACTACAGGTTTAATATGCTTCTATTGCCCACGGTCTCCAAAAACTATTACACTCAATACACTGAGTCTTTGTTAGTTTTTAGTCTCTCTGAGTCAAAGTTGGCTGTCCCAATGTGTCATAACTCAGTACCTTTGGTCTCTGCCTCTGCCTTTGAGGTAGCTGTCTCACAGTGTCAGTCTTACCTCTGTCCCCAGCGAACACGACAACTTCAGGCTCACCACTTCCAAGTACTTCCAAATCAGGTTCATTGTCTTGGATACGAGCAGGCACGTCCTCTTCGCTCTGGAGTGGCAAATCTTCGCTCTGTCGTGGCACATCCTCTTCGCTCTGGAGTGGCAAATCATCTTCGCTCTGCAGTGGCACATCCTCTCTGCAGCGGTGAAGACGTTGTTGTGGCTGGAACGACTCTGCCAAGGGGTTCAGTGGAGTCTGCCTCTGTCGTCTTTCCGGAACCGGTCTGAGGTACCACTGGTGGGTGCCGCTGAAGTCATCATCCGATGTGTCGCTGTCCTCTGGCTGCTGTTGCTGCTTACCTGGAGGTCTGGACTTTCTCTTCGTAACAATTGGAGGGTTCTTCTGGAGCCGAGCAGTCTCTGTCGATGGTTTCTCAAGGGGTAAGAAGTCACAAGGCAAGAGGAGGTTTCTGTGCACCACCTTATCTCTTCCTTGGCCCTTTTCTGGACTGATCGAATAGACTGGACTGTCATCTGCTTTTCTTATCTTTACTTTGTAAACCTGGTCTTCCCAGTAGGACTGAATCTTTGCTGGACCGCCTCGAGGTGTGAGATTACGGAGGAGTACTCTATCTCCCGGTTGTAGATCTCTCCCTTTGACTCTCCTGTCATAGTAAGCTTTTCCTCGAGCAGCTTCCTTGGTAGCCGTTTTCGAAGCTACTGCGTAGGCCTCCTGCATTCTTTCTTTCCAGCATTGAACATAATCATCATAGTCCACATAAGCTTAATCTTTTCTCAAATCAAACAATAGGTCAATGGGCAGACGCGGTGAACGTCCAAAGATGAGGTAATAGGGAGCGTAGCCAGTTGCCTCACTCTTTGTACAGTTGTACGCATGAACAACTTTTGCCAATGACTCCTTCCAATCATCCTTTTCTTTGTCCTCCAAAGTCCGTAGCATCGACAACAGGGTACGGTTAAATCTCTCCACCTGTCCGTTACCTTGCGGGTGGTAGGGTGTTGTGTGAGAGCCTTGGATACCTGAGAGTTCTTTCAATCTGGCTATGAGTTTGTTGTCAAATTCTTTGCCCATATCATGGTGCAGTCTGGTCGGGAAGCCGAACTTGAGCGCGAAGTCATTCAAGAGCTTGTCCGCGACAGTTTTAGCTGTTTTATTCTTCGTTGCGTAGGCTTGGGCAAATCTCGTGAAGTGATCCATCACTACTAATATGTATTCATAGCCATGCTTACACTTCTCAAGGTGGAGAAAGTCTATTGACACGAGCTGAAATGGATAAGTGGACTGGATCGAGGTCAGAGGTGCACAAGTCTGCTTACTCGGCTTCTTCTTCTTGATGCACTCACATTCTTCCGTAACAAAGTGTTCAACCTCTTTCGCCATCTGTGGCCAGTAGAACCGGTCTCGAATCAGGTCGAGCGTCCTCTCCACCCCTAAGTGGCCCATGTCTTGATGGAGTTCTTTGAAGATCATAGATCGATAGGCTTTAGGGACCAATAGCTGCTTTCGGCGGGTTGTTTGGCGACGCAGGACACCATCTTGATCGACATACAACTTCAACCACTGCTTGAGAAGGGCAGCTACTGTGGGATGCTCTGCCTTAACCTCTGTCCTATTTGGTCTCCTACTCTGTGTCTTGTACCAGAGCACTCGAGACAGAACTTCATCTGCCTCCTGGGCTCTGCGAATCTGGTCTGGTGTAAACGGTTGGTTCGTGTTAGTATCTGATCAATTTCAGAGCACTGACCTGGAAAACTCCAACGCCTTGACAAGGATAACGCTGCTCCACTACTACAGACTCCATGGACGCACTGATGGCTTCTTGACCAATCTCAGCAGTGCAGCTTTTCATGTAACTGTCAATGTCAAGCGGCATCCGCGACAGCCCATCCGCATCCGCATTGTTCTTGCCTGGACGATAGCGTATGGTAAAGTTGTAGTTTGCCAGCTCCGCGACCCATCTGTGACCGGTGGCATTTAACTTTGCGGTCGTGAGCACATATGTTAGCGGATTATTATCTGTGTAGACCACGAACGATGGGGCATGGTACAGATAATCCCGGAAACGTTCACAAATGGCCCACTTCATGGCTAAAAATTCCAATTTGCCAGAGTGCAGGTGGTACTTTTTCTCTGCCGGACTCAGGGTGCGGGAACCATATGCAATCACTCGCATCTTGCCTTGCTGTCGCTGGTATAAAACAGCGCCTAATCCAACCTGGGATGCATCACAATGTAGCACAAAATTTTCGGTGAAGTCGTGGTATCCCAGTACAGGTGGTCTGGTGAGTGTATCTACAAGTTGGTTCAATATTTCTTGATGGGAGCTGGTCCACTGAATGGGTGTGCTTGATGGCAAGTGGCCTTTAGCTCTCTTCACTCCCTTTCTGGTCTTGTCAACTGGAACTGAGACAGTGTTCTCGCAAGGTTGAGGACTGAGCAGGCTATAGAGCGGGTAAGCTACACGGGAGAAGTTGGGGATGAATGGTCTATAGTAGAAGAGGAAACCAAGCATTTGACGTACCTCTCCAACAGTTGCAGGTGTCTTCTCTAGGTGACTTACTAACCTTGACTTGCATTGAGGGGGTAGATAGCGAACTTCGGTCACAGCAGACAGGGCACTGGCTGCACTTTCGTTGGTAAGTGATGCAGAGCTTTGCTGTTCGTGTTGGGACGCGTGGCTCTGGACTACTGCTGGTCCCATCTCAGTAGTCCCTGTTTCCCACAGACGTTCTCTGTGCTCGGCATCCACGGGAGTAATGACCCTCTCGTCCACATTTGAAACAGTGCAAGCAGCTTTCTCCTTTCCCCTCTTCCTTGCATTTCTTACAGCCTTTCTCTCTCGGTTTTGGTACTATGGTGTGAGGCCTGGTTTCCATAGCAGCCATAAACATTTGTTTCATTTCTTGACGTAGTTCCTCCATCATCTGTTGTGTGTCTGACTTTGTCTCTTTACCTTTCACTGCTTTCACGGCCACTGCAGCTGGGGGTTCTTTGGGCTTGGAGTGACTCGGTACAGGTGCCGGGACTGCTTGGCATTCTGTGTGGAGTTCTTGGACCTTGGGAACCTTCGCAGTAGTGGACCTTTTTCGTTTCTCCATTCGTTCATTTTCGAGCTTGGAGGCTTCATTCACTTTCTCAATCAACTGTTCATCTGTTACGGTCAAGTCACTCAATAGAGGCAGTAACTGGTACTTAATGGAGTCGCTCAGCAGCCCCGTTTCCATGTGTTGAATTGAGTAGATTGAGTAGGGTCAGATGAAACGCCATATCATGTAAAATGAGATAACAAATTAATGGGCTAGACTCAATTCTTAGTTAGAGACCAATAGGTGTCTACAGGACTGATAAATATTCTTTGGCCTCTGGGTGTAGTTCCTCAAAGTAACCACCAGATGCCGCCAAACCTGTACAACTAAGCCACCCACTCAGCATTGCCCGGATAATTTTATATAAGATATAAATTAAATATAAATAAATGATTATCCTGAATTAAGTAATAATACACAACACAATCTATATTCGATAATTGTTAACCTGATTTTTGGATTAATGTTTGTAGCACATTGAAAGCCAACTATGAAGTTTTGCTGTCTTTCTTTTTCTTTTCTTTTATTTTATTTACAAGCGATACTGTCTTTTATCGCTGATAATATTGCTGTAACTGCATTGAAAAGATTATCTGTATGTATTGTTTGATTTAACAAAGATATATACAAGATGTAACAGAGATTAGAATTAACCTGTTAAGTTCAAGCTGAGAGAATTTGGGATTTAACATGTCATGTATATATATGTTATTCATGCTTGCTTAATTAATATATATATGATTTTATTGATTTTAACGTTCATCATTTGTCGAATAGAGCTGAAGACCTTGACATATTTTCATGTATGACTCATCAGGCAACGCTGTGTATCCATGACACATTTGTAAGGAATGTATGACCTCATGACTCATCTTCATGGCTCGTCTGTGGAAGATTACTGGAAATGAGTCCCAGCAAGTGCGCTTTGATATGAGAAGGTGCGCGGAGAGACATTCACCGGAAGGAGTCAGTGGTGTGGCCCAAGAGTATAAAAAGCCGTCACCAACTCTGAGCTACGCCTTTTCACCCTGCGATGTATCTGGACAGAGTGTATTTTCGAAGATGGAATATAACTGCCTGCCTGGACTTTGGATTTTTACGAAGGACTGGGATTAAGCCGTGGTTGGACCCTTTCTTCAATGATTGGTAATGTACAAATCTTTTAGCAATAATGATGTATAATAGGAAGATATGAATGACTAATCGCGTGTTAGGGTGGGGGCCATTTAATACACTCTCATATCTTCAAAATTATTTTTGCCAAAAACATCTTATTGTCAATCAGGTCTTAAGCTTTTCCGAGGAATGATCAATCTTGTGAAGCTTATTGTAAAAGGTTATACTATTCCTAATCTCCTGTTTTATTTTGTTTTATTTTATTTTATTTTATTTTATTTTATTTTATTTTATTTTATTTTATTTTATTTTATTTTATTTTATTTTATTTTAATTTGATTGATTTAAAGTTTTATTATTAAATGTGATTTTACGATTTATATTGGTTGTCTTATTATCGTCAATAAAATTATTTAAAAGACAAAGTTTGTATTAATCATTCTATTATCTTGTCTCATATTGTTTTGATTTTATTATATTTATTTTTGGACGTTTTAATAAGTCCCTTTCATTTGCTTATGATTTTATTTTTATTTTTGGTCGTTCTATAAGACCTTTTCATTTGTTTATGATTTTATTTTTATAAGTTGGTCGTTTTATAAGACCTTTTTATTTGTTTATGATTTTATTTTTATAAGTTGGTCGTTTTATAAGACCTTTACATTTGTTTATGATTTTATTTTTATTCTTTGGTCGTTTTATAAGACCTTAATGTTTGTTTATGATTTTATTTGGGACGTTTGATGAGCCCTCATTATTTTTTTGATTTTATTTTATTTATTCCGGACATTTTATAAGTCCACCTCATTATTTTTTCCAAGACGGACAACAGTAAAGGACGTTTGGAGGAAGGTAAGTGCATTTGAATAACCTCTAACCAATGCTTCCATCTGTATTAATATAAGTCAAATACTCCTGCTTGATATGTAACAAATCCGTATGATCCTAACAAGGATTATTAAATTACTAGGTCAATAACAAATGCAAACAACTCAGAGAAGTGGAGCTGCCAATGAAGTGAGGTGTACATGCT
The DNA here is from genome assembly GCF_051991245.1 of Festucalex cinctus. Classification (NCBI taxonomy): domain Eukaryota; kingdom Metazoa; phylum Chordata; class Actinopteri; order Syngnathiformes; family Syngnathidae; genus Festucalex; species Festucalex cinctus. Next base: position 1,903,725 of record NC_135415.1, read on the forward strand.
AGCATTCCTGGGCTCTGTGTGTGTGGTTACTCACTCAGGATTGATAGGTGTATGAAAACGGATTGGCCTCATGATAAGATGACAGTGAACAAACCTAGGTGAATCCACTTTGATATATCGGCTTATTTAATTCCCGTCTCCTCACGCTGACGCCTTAGAGCTGGTGAGGAAAAAGGGGAATTTCTAACCCTTTAATTGGAGAGTCGATCAGGACATATTTCCCGATTTAAGTCCTGCGGGTAAGCGGAAGTTGACACATGGAACGAAGGAACCTGCGCTGAATCGTGGCTCTGCTGTACAGTTCATCAGTCTCTTCGTTTGCTATTTTCCACAACAGTTTCTCTTTGAGTTCGATGGCACGAAATACAAAATTGAGAGCAGTTTCTTTCGGTTCTTGAGAGATGTTAAGGAGTTGATGGTAAAGCTCGGTGGCAGTGTCCACTTTGTAGTGTCCCTTCAATATGGTAAGCAGCTTACTAAGTGTCAGTCCACGTTTGATCTCCAACATGTCTCTCAGGGGAATTCCTGGACTGATAGCCCTGATAACTGCTTCAACTATTTCCATCTCTGAGTGTCCTTTTTCACTTCCACTTTCGATCTGACGTACCAAACTGAGGTAGGACAGCTTGTCCTTCTGCCCGTGTTCTCCAATTTGTCCACAAATTCTAAACTCTCTCCTCAAGGTCACCTCTTGCAGAGTTCGTGTTGGCTCTGGTCGGGTTTTGAGTGGAGAATCAAACATCTTGACAGAATTGGATCGTGGGGGGATGTCGTCTGACTTTTTCTTTGGCACTGACTCTCTTGCTGGAAACATTTCTTCTGCTCGACACCCTTCTTCGCTTAATCTCTGGATGTATGTGATTATATCTTTATAGAATTGTTCTGCCGAATCCTCTTCTTCAGTTTCTTCAATGTCATCAAACACGCCCTCTGCCAGCTTGATAAGTGCCCTTTTGGATTGGTTTTGAGACTCTCCACTGTCCAGGCCGGGACATTTCAACCGCCTGCAGACTTCCACGAGAAGCTCTCTCTCCAACTGCCACAAAGCTGCACTTACTTCATCACGCAGATGCTGTGTTGCTTCCATTTTTTTCTTGAAGGTTCATCTCTTGGGTTGGAAGGTGGTTGGTGATGTTGCTGACGACTCACTAGCGCCACCTCCTGGCTGGCTCGCCAAAATATGTTACACAGACGAGAATGATGGGCCAAGTCATCTGTCGTGCAACATATTTACATTCTTTATTCTCTCAACTGTATCCTGTCAAAGCACAATAATACACCAGTTAAACAGTGTTCGCGGTGCGCGACCATGTCATGCGTCATCCTCTACTGACTCGTCTTCCTCGACGCCAATCTTTCATACACTGCGGATACGCAAGCTTCTAAGCACCATCTGGTGACGAAAACCCATATTGCACTTTGATGTCAAATAGACACTAAACAGTTGTTGTCTCAGTAGAAAATGACTTTTAAACATAAATGTAAATAAAATTATGGGGGGGCAACTATTTCTGTGTATTCACTTTTACCATAGTGCCACATTACCATGCTGAGAAAAGCTGGCTAACCATACTGTAAACAAGGCTTCATATGAAATGCCATATTTGGCAACCACAGCCTCTAAGTGTCACACTGTCGGATAAATTAGAGCTTGGTATAAAAACATAAATTAAATAAAAATTGAAGTATGTGCCAATGGAGAACCCTACCTGTCGATTTTTTGAGGAACCAGCCACCCTGTAAATCTCGCATCCTGGGATATTCTTCTATCTATCCATCCATCCATTTTCTTGACCGCTTATTCCTCACAAGGGTCGCGGGGGGTGCTGGCGCCTATCTCAGCTGGCTCTGGGCAGTAGGCGGGGGACACCCTGGACTGGTTGCCAGCCAACCGCAGGGCACACAGAGATGAACAAGATATTCTTCTAGGAGCAGACTATTTATCTGAAAGTAGTAAGCAAGTGCTGCTGTCATTTTGTTTATTATAAGTAAAGTTTTTTTTTTTTAATACAAATGTGTTAGCTGCAAATGAAAATTAATGAACTGTTTGGCAATGTGGTGGAAAATTCACATCACTGTTTCAGGAGGGTAACTGAACAGACCAACATACATATTGTGATTATAATTCATCGTTAAGTTGACTGAGGGAGTCAAGTGCGCACAAGGATCAGAGATATTTGTTTTTATTTGCAGTAATTGCGGTGCACTTTTACTTATCAATGACTTCATTTGAGGAGCGAATTTCTAACTTTGTTGAGCAATTTCTTTTTTGTTTTTGCACTCAGTTAATTCCAGAGACGCTTAGCATAGCGGAGGGTCAAGGAGAGCCTGGCGACTCGCCAGCCTAATAAAATGCTGGCGAAAACACTGGTTTCCATTACACTTTTGCAAAAATACTTGATTTCCACACGTCTCAAAAACCATGGGAACGTAAAAACGTTTTTTTGCGATATTTGGGGCAGCGTGGCTCAGTGGTATAGTGGTTGTCTCTAAACCCAGAGGTTGTGAGTTCAACCCCATGCCATTGTAACCATGTCGCAGTATCCTTGCACAAGATACTGAACCCCCAGTTGCTCCTGATGCTGCGTCATCAGTAGATGAATGGGTAGTTGAATGTAAAGCGCTTTGAGGGCCTTGAAAGGTGGAAAAGCGCAATATAAGTGAAGTACCATTTACCGATTCAATTTTTTTTTAAATTCCTGTTTCCATTACCAGTTTGCTTTTGCAGAACTTGTATTTTGTGCAAATCAGAGGGTAATGTGAACACACATATACAGAAGCAAACAAAGAATAAAAAAAAACAAAAAACATTTGCAAGACTCAAGAGTACAATTGCCTTTTTAGGCTCACCTCTGCGTGATCGGCATTGACATCCATATTTATGGTCCTCCTCCCAAGACCCGCTTCCAAGAGAAAAGTATCCTCTTTTGGCGTTTTTTTCCATGTTCGTAGATAGCAGACAGAACTGCAGTTCTATCAACTTACACACTGAAACATTAGGAGGATTTGCCAAACTTCTTTTGCGCTTCTGACCTCTAGAAGCAAACACTGGGAAACATCTATGAAGCACAGAAAGTTTTTGATTAGTGAATGTTAAATGATCAAGGATCTATCATCTATTATTAAACACTCCCTCAAAGACAAATATATTCTAAATAATATATTTATTTTTCATTTAAAAATGTATTTTTTAAATGTTACAAAGGTTTTTTTAAGCTACATACCACAGAGTATTCTTCTTCTAAAATTGTAATATGGTTAACCAATATAATAATAGCTTAAATTTTTCACATTGTAATGGTCACTTACCTTTGCATCTCTTGCTGCACAGTGCCTGGTCTGGTTATGACACTGCTGGTAGGCCTCGTAGCTGATGGTTGAACAGTACGCTGGGATGCAGGTTGAGCAACAGATGTAGAACTTGTGGTGCTTCCAAGCTGATGACTTAAGCAGTCAAGCAGCACACGGACTGCTGATTCCACGTTTTGTGTATTCTGAAAATATATAGACCATTCAGCAAATACAGACAGCTGGAACATATTTGTGAATAAATGGATGTGTTGTCACATATGAAGAACAGCTAAAAAATAAAAAGATACATTCATTAAACAATTGTTTTATGGATCAAAAAAAAAAAAAAACAGAGGGGGAAACGACCAACTTCAGTGCTACGGATCACACAAAAGACCTAATCTCAATTGTCTGAATTGAAACAACGAGCTCCTAGTTAACTTGTCCCTCAAATCTTTGGAAGCAACTCGAAAAAATGTTCTCACACAACCATTTTAAGGCGGGTGTATATTGTTCTAAAGGTGCAGCTCGGAACAAGGATGGACCACTGCAAAGATTCCATCGGTTATCTTAAAGGCGCTGTCTGCCAAGTTTGACTCTGGCAAAGGCACTTTTCAAATACAGGATTTAAGCAATCAAAAAACTTCTCAATTTACAGATTTACGGATTTTTTTTTCACTCACTCACTCACAGAAGTTTACATGTGTGAATGAGTGAGTAAAAATAAAAAAGTAAAAAATCTGTGCGTGCTTTTCAAATTGCCGCGGGAGTGACGTCACGCAGCCGACACGTTCGCCCGGCTCCGTTTGCGACACACCACCCCCCTTCTCTGCAATTGGCTGGAGGGGTGTAAATACTGTCTTCCCACAGAAACGTCCCGCTGTTTACAAAACAAACACAAAATGGCAAAATACAGGCTCACCCCCAGAAATGAAGACGAGCCCTGATCTGTAAATTTAGAAGTAGTTTGATTGTTTAAATCCTGTATTTAAAAAGTGCATTTTCCTGAGTGAAACTGGCAGACAGTGCCTTTAAGGACAATGTAAAACGCAAGACTGTTTTTTTGTTTTGCAAAGGTTGGAAATCACATTGCATATTTCTACAAGAAACCCATTCATGTAAGGAAGATGCATTATTTTGGAAAAACCAATGGGAGGACAATATTATTTTGTCTCATCTGATTTATCAGATGATGAGAAGGCAAAAAGGTTAGAGTTACAAACCAAAATAGATAATTTGTACATTCAAAAAGCTAAAGGTGCTTATGTTAGATCTAGGGCGAAATGGATAGACCAAGGAGAGAAAAAGTCATCTTATTTTTTGGGCTTGAAAAGAGAAGACAAATTAAAAATAAAATTGATATCTTAATGATTAATGATATAGAATGCTCTAATACAAAAATAGTATATGAAGAAATTTACAATTTTTATTCGAAATTATACTCGTCAGTGCACAAGAGTGTTGATTCATTATCCTTTTTGGAAAGCATAAAAAATAATGTTCCTAAAATTAAATTGACATTTAAAACACTATGTGACTCTGAGATTCAAATGGAAGAATTAGATGTCGCTATAAAGCAGATGACAGTTGGGAAATCACCTGGGCAAGATGGTTTGACCTCAAATTTCTATAAGTTTTTTTTGGGAAGAGATAAAAGAACTATTATTTAATGCCTTGAAAGAAACCATTGAAAGAGAAGATTTAATGCCAACCATGAAACAAGGAGTTATTACGTTATTGCCTAAACCTGGTAAGGATAAAAGATATATTAATAAACTTAGACCAATAACTTTGCTGAATGTTTATTATAAATTGTTGGCCCATATTTTTGCTAATCTGTTAAAATCTTGTATTGATCAGGTCGTAAGTACGACACAATCTGGATTTATTAAGAACAGATCAATACACCATAATATTAGGTTGGTTCTTGATTTAATAGACTGCAGATCTTTAATTGAAGATAAAGCTTTTGTGTTATTTTTAGATTTTTATAAAGCTTTCCATTCAGTTGAACATCCATCCATCCATCCATTTTCTTGACCGCTTATTCCTCACTAGGGTCGCGGGTGGTGCTGGCGCCTATCTCAGCTGGCTCTGGGCAGTAGGCGGGGGACACCCTGGACTGGTTGCCAGCCAATCGCAGGGCACACAGAGACGAACAACCATCCACACTCACAAGCACACCTAGAGACAATTCAGAGCGCCCAATTAACCTGCCATGCATGTTTTTGGAATGTGGGAGGAGACCCACACGGGCACGGGGAGAACATGCAAACTCCACCCAGGAAGGCCGGAGCCTGGACTCGAACCGGAGTCCTCAGAACTGGGAGGCGGACGTGCTTTCAGTTGAACATTCAATTATAATAAACTCTCTCGAATATTTTGGATTTGGTGAAAGGTTTAGTAAGGCAATTAGTATGATATACAAGGGTATTAATAGTTCGGTTTCTCTTCCTGCAGGAGCAACAGGGAGGTTTGAGGTTAAACGGGGAATCAGACAAGGATGTCCTTGTTCTCCTTTATTATTTATTTTGGTGGCAGAGTTGTTAGCTATTTAAAAAAAAAAAAAAACAGCCCCGATATTGAGCCTTTAAGTGTATTGGGTAATAATCTGACAATAACGCAATTAGCTGATGATACAAAAATATTTTTGAAAAAAGCAGATCACATTCCATTAGTAATTAAAAAGAATTTTTGAAAGCATCTGGGTTATATTTAAATTAAAAAAAATGTGAGTTGATGTCAATACATGATGATCATCCAATAGATTTATATGGAATTCCAGTGAAAGCTGAGGTGAAATATTTAGGGGTGACCATAACCAAAGACTGTAAAACCAGAGAAAAATTGAATGTTGTACCAGTGTTGGAAAGTTGTTGGTAAGTCTATACTTCATTCTTGCTTACAAAGAGATCTGTCAATTTTCGGACGTATTTTGTTAACTAAAATTGAGATTATTTCAAGATTTATATACCCAGCTTTTTCTTTATACATTTCAGATCCTGTAATCAAATCAATAAATCAAACAAACTTTAATTTAATTTGGAAAAATAAACATCACTATTTGAGGAAAGGGGATGTAGTGAAACCATTTGAAAAAGGTGGGCTGAATGTAATTGATTATGATGTAATGAATTGGTATGATAAAACTTAAGTGGTTGCAACAGTGTTTAAAAGGGAATATGGATAATTTTTGGTTTCATATTCCCTCAAAATTATTCAAAATATGTGGTGGAATAGAATTATTGTTAAGGTGTGATTTTTGTGTTACTAAGTTGCCAGTTAAACTATAAAAGTTTCATCAGCAGGTTTTGTTGCGTTGGAAACTGATTTATAAGCATAACTTTACTCCACATTCTATTCCTATCTGGAATAATAGATGTTATTCTAGTGAAAAGAAAATCTTTGTTTTATCAAGATTGGGTGGAGAAAGGTATTTGTTCGATCTTGCACTTGATGGATATAAGAGGGGAATTTCTTAGTTTTGAGGATTTTGTCACAAAGTTTGATTTAAGATGTACTAAACAATATTCAGGGGTAATACACACTATACCACAAGCATTTGTAAACATAGTGAAAGGAATGTTACTTTATGACCAAAGAGTACCTACGATTCGTTCACTCTTTATAGATGAGGTTCATTTTATAGATAAAAAATGTACAAATAATTTTTTACGTGGTGGCCTCACATCCAAAATATTTGTATTGCCTATAAAAAGGAAAAATTTGTTTCTGAACATTCTCAAGAAACTAGTGTGAGAATTAGAACCCGGTACCTTTCTCTTCCCATATCACCGAAGGCTAAAGAAACACATTTTAAGGTGATGAATGATGTTTATCCTTGTGAGGATTTTTTTAATCAGAGGTTTAAGATGCAACAAATCTGCTGTGCATTTTGTGGATGTGATAATGAGACTTTGGAACATTTGTTTTTTTGAATGTGTGTACACCAGGGTATTTTGGAAATCATTTCAGACCTGGATTTCAGAGGAGGATAATGATTCACTCAAACTGGATTTCAAGACTATTAAGTTTGGGGTAGTAATACAGGACAGAAAAAAGGAAATGATGCTCAATACTTAATAATTGAAAATAATTGCAAAACAGTTTATTCACAGATTTAGATTTTGTAAATGTCGACCTTTGTTTTTGATTTTTTTGTTTTATAAGGATATTGAAGGATTTGCAAGGACATTAGGAAGGGTTAAGACGAGGCAAGCCTTGCTGGTATTTAATAACTTGAAGCAATTACTGTCTGATTAGACCTTTTTTTTTTTGTCCTCTTTCTTTTTTGTTATTGTCTGGTTCAACAGCATGGTTCTGTGTGCTCAGTTGGTTTTGGATGTTTGTTGATTTTGGAATGAATAAAAGCGCAAAAAAAAAAAAAAAAAAACTTCAGTTCCTACCGGTTTAAGAGACCTTTTCCTGTATCCTTCAAAAATAAAAGTATTAACTATATTATAATAGCACGATAAAACAACGTAATTCTGCAATACAAAAATGCAATAACAAGAATAATAGCAGGGTTATTTACGTATTTGATTTTAGAAAACCTGAGGGGGAAAAATATCATTTATTTATTTATGTATTTATTTATTTTGCCCTGCAATTTGGCGCCCCCTCCACGAGATGGCGCCCTAGGCGACCGCTTAGTCGGCCTATGCCCCCCTCCCCCTCCCACCAAGGGACGGCTCCCAGACGTCCCACAAACGCGCGCCGCCAGACGAGGAGCAGGAAGCGTCGGTGGGTCGTGTGCGGAGGAGCGTTCACAGTGCAGATGCATCAATTTATATCCACATATAAAGGAGGCCCAGGTCGGATTTGAAAAAAATCGGAACTATGCTGTTCACAATACATGGGGGGAATCAGATGCGTATCACATATGGGCAAAAAATAAAAAAATCTGACTTCAACTGCAGTGTGAACATTTTCTCAGTACTCCAGTGTGCTACCACCTTCACCCTATTAGGAGGGATTATCCAAAAGGTAGTCACAATTTTGAACTGATTGATGTCCTATAAAATGGCACACAAGTTGGCTAAAGGTCAATTTGCACGTTTGGTTCCTCCAATATAAAGGATTTTATTTTTGTCTTTGTGAGAAAATAATCAAAATTCAAGTTATATCCATACTGTCATGGCAATATTTTGAAAAGTCGAAGAGGCTTGGATTCCATGCAAATCGACCCTCCAGATTTGGATTAGATCCATCTAAGATGGTTGATTTGTCAAAGGTCAGGGTGTTTGGGACCGATTCCTTATCAAGTATTATAATGGGAATGTTATGCTGGATTTATGTTCTCTGAGGGGGAGGCTCACTTTTCAACCATCAGGGTGTGGAACATTTAACACATAAAAAATATCCTTGCTCTGATGCACTGAGCCTTTCATGTGGACATGCTACTCTGATCCCTGGAAGGAGTATAAGAGCAATAGATCCATTCAACAAGAAGCCAGACTTTTGATTTGGTTGATGGAATCATTTTTAGCTGTGGACATGCATCAATACTGAGCAAGTCGTCATCTATGACTTCTCAGCCAGTGATAGGGGGCTGTAGGGTCCTGGCTTCAAAATAAAACGAAGTAAAAGGGGACTATGTGCTGTCAGCCGCACCTGGCTGATTCAAAATACTTTGCTTTTATTCAAAAAAATCCATTAGCAACCTCCCGACACATATATAAACAGATTCAGATTTATTTTGGTCAAAATGGCATGGCATACAAAAAAAAAATAATTAAATAAAAAAAAAAAAAAAAAAAAAAAAACATCACTTCAAAGATTAAAGTAGCAATTTTGACTTTTTCATTTCATCATTCTTCCATTGATGTCATTTGTGTAGTCATCAGCTGTTTGCTTTGGGATCAGACATTACGATAATTCACTGGCAGCCAACAGGCCACATCCGGCCTGCAAAAGCTTTTCATCTGGCCTGCCAAGCGTTACCCAAATATATACTATATATATATTTAAAGTTACAGTCAAACCTCGGTTTTTGAACATAATCCGTCCCAGAAGGCTGTTCCAAAAGCGAATTGTTCGAAATCCGACACAAATTTTTTTCCATTATAATTAATGTAAATAATTTTAATCCGTTCCAAGTCTAAAAAAACATTTTCCAAGTTTTTATTTTTTTATTTTTTTTACTCTTTACACCATAAACTGCACTGTATACTGTTTACCTTAAATAGAAAAGGGTAGAAATAGACACTTTTATTTTAATAGAAGATATCCTATCTAAAATGATGAAAAAAAAAAAAAAAAAAAAATGCACTTACAGTATTTCTTCAATCTTCATACATATGTTCATTGTTTGCAGCTTTTGGTTAAAGTTGTTTGTCTCTGTATGTGTGTGTGTGTGTGTGTGTGTGTTCTTGTACATAATACATAGTGAGGACCAAAATACGTCTTTATCCAACAGAATGAGGACATTTTTGTGAAGTGAGGACATTTTGGCCGGTCCTCACTTTGCAAGACCTCTTTTTGAAGGTCAAGACTTGGTTTTAGAGTTTAGGTTTGAATTGGGTTATGGTTGGGGTTAGGGTAAGGGTTAGGTTTAGGCAATAATTTTTGATGGTTGCGGTTAGGGTAAGGCTCTAGGAAATGCATTATGTCAATGGATGTCCTCACAAAGATATATGTACAAGGATGTGTGTGTGTGTGTGTGTGTGTGTGTGTGTGTGAGTGAGAGTGTGTGGTTTCCTAAAGAAAGACAGAAAATAGGCCAATAAGTAAATGTATAAACGTAAGTTAAGGCACTCACATTAATAAACAAAGCAAATTAAGTTAGCGCAGTTAAGCTAGCGGCATTTAGAACATCACTTCCGGTACGCACTCTTATTGTGAAAATCAATGGTGACACTTCCGGTTTCGGGTTTAGCAGCGCAACATCAACTTACGAGTGCTATGTGGAAACACCGACCAAACATTGGTAACAAACATTTTAGAAGGAACAAGCTATAGCCGATTCTGGCAAGAAGATTACAGACAAGAAATAAGGACAACAGGACCCACCAGTCATTGACGCACACGCTAGCGCCAGACTTCCTGCTACTATCGCTGCTGGCGAAGACTGATTCTATTCTGTTCAAGCGGCCACAAACGCACAAACGCGAGGGTAAATTGTGTCACGTGAACTCACTTTCCAATGAACAGACAACAAATTATGCAAATTAGGATTCGTCTCAGTTACGCAGTTAACAAAGTTGAACATATCAGACTTAAGGAATAGACAGCTTTGTAGCCTTTTCTACACTCGGCTTTTTCTTTCGAGTGAGTCGCGTTCAGGTACGCTCGGCTTTTTTCAGTTTGGTCGAGAGACAATTTTTTTGGACGAGTTCTGAGACATAAAATTCTCGAATTTTCTGGTCGAAAACCGATTTGGTCAAGAACAGAAGCGTTTGAAAACTGAGGTTTGACTGTACTTGTATTCAACCAGAATTTTTTTCCTGGATTGAAAATGACACGTGACTCCCAGAAGATAATAGGATGTTGTGTAACAGGGCATTGTAGCACGCTGTATTGTAATAAATTACTATTTGTTATGGTTTGGATTTTGTTTTGTCACCTGTGTTTAGTTTGGTTCGGTTTTGGTTTGGTCTTATGCTGCGTTCTCACCAAAAGCGAGGGATGGTGATTCGGCGGCGAGTTTGCATCGTAGTCAATGGAGTTCGCGCACAACGGAACGAAAGTGCGTGGGGCGGCGTGGAAGACTCGTTTCGCACGTCGGGACGCGGTGCGCAGCAGCGAAAATCCGCACATTCGTGATGAAAATCCGCACATTCGCATATTCGTCGAAGTTCAAAAAAATTGAACTTTTTTCGCGTTTTGCCTCACGGTAGCCAATCGGCTTCGAGTACGGGCCACGTCACACACAGCGTCCTCTCTATTGTCACCCCGAGCGCAACAACATGGCCAGGCGGGACAGAATGGTGAGCAAAGAAGTAGCATACAAGTGCTGGTAAGTCTGTTTATTTGCTAATGAACTGTACCGAGTTAGCAGCAGTGCTTATTATTAATGCCAAAGCTGTTTTTAGCACAAATGCCAGCCACCAGATTGCCACTAAAAAAAAAAAAAGCAAAAGTGCTATCACGTACCTCAAAAGAGGAGAAAATAGTGCCACGGCTGTTTCGTTCCAGGAAAGAAGTGGAAGTAGTTGGCGGTGCCCACTTTTTGTTGACTCGCTAAAGTGCTCCACTTCCTTGTACACCAAGGGACACGCCTCCTCCGCTCCGGTGCGCATGAAAGCGCGATGAGCAGCAACCGTTCCAAAAACACTCTACGCGGTGAAACACTAGCGAAGGAAGTGTTCCAGTTCGCCTTTTCGGATTTGGTGAGAACGTAGCATAACTGAGTCTCTGTCGTTCTTGTCGAGCTAGTATGTTTTGTTTGTTACTTTGCTTCCGAGTGTTAGCCTTTTGTTACTGACAATTTATTCCTTGCCTGCCTCTTAGTTTATGTTTTTGGAAATAAAATCCTTTTTTGTTCCCAACCTCCGTAAGCCTGCATCACCTCCCTGTTTCCAACAACCCAACACCTGACACTATTAGTGTAGCATCCTGGGTTGAAATAAAGGTGGTCTCTCCAACTGATGGTTCACAATTTTTTATTGACCTTTCCTTATTGTGAACACACCGTAAGAGCTGCAATACAAAACAAAATAAAATAACATTAACAACTCAAACGGCATGATTTTACCCCATTAAAACCCTGTACCACAAATGAATCACCTTATTGTTCTATAGCTTTAAGGCCTCAGTATGCTTCTGCGACGGGCTCGCACGGGGGGGTTACGGCGTTGCTCCGCTCGTGCGTTTGCCTTCCGACTTGTGCGCAATACACATCACAATACACATCGGTGTCTTCTGGAGTTTCACACCAAGTCCCGCTGTCGCTATGGCTGGGCCGCCACAGAGTGGCGATTCCTCTGCATTTTATGACGGATTCAGGAAGTTCAATTTAATTCAGAAACACGAAACAAAGCCGGGGGGAGAGTAAGTTCATCACCGTGGCAATTAATTATTGCCAATTTGCACCGGTGTCGGCCGTAAACTCGCCAAAACACAACAGCCGTGCACTTAGCGAACACAGTTTTTTTTTGTTTTTTTTTTGTTATTGTTGTTTTCCGCCTCTCGTCCCAGGCACATATCCACATGCACAGCCGTGGTCTCCGAGCTGGGAAGTCGATTTGCGCCGCCAGTTGCCTTCACGGAAACTATCTGGGCGGGGGGCGGGGAGAGAGAGACAGAGAAAAAAAAAGAAAAAACGCCATCGAACGGACCAATCAGAAGCGAGCTACGCCCCGCCATCTACGGCGTCCAAGGATTGGGGACGTGTGCACGTCAGCCGGCCACGAGCGACGCGGCACTTAAAATTCATGAGCGCCGTAGCTCATGTGATCGACGGCGCTCATCGACGCGAGAGCAAACGTGGAGGCATAAATTAGGCTTAATTGTAGGCAAAAGATATTGTAATCTTTTGCCTACAATTAACATAGTATATAAAAATTTTACCTTTGCCCTTTGCCATTTCCTTAAAGTTACTATATGGAGGATTTCCCCCAAAAATATCTTAACAAAAGCCTTTTTATTTGACCATTTATGACTAAAACATATTCTAATTAGAAATGCCATTTCTGGGGAAATGGCGTGTGAAGGCTGGAGAGCTGAATGAATACCTGTGGAATGATTTGGAATAATGTTGAATGATGATGAATGATATTGAATGGTGTTGAATGATGTTGAATGATACTGAATGACATGGAATGAGCTTAACATGCTGAAGTTGGAATGGTTTAAATTCATCCCGAAATCTAGAAGCAGTTGAAGGAAGACAAATACCACAAAAGTAAAAATAAATCAGCAAGAAACAAGAAAACAAGGAAGAAATCAAGTAAAAAAATGGAGGAAGTAGCAAGTAATCGGGTAAGCAATGGAGTAAAGTGAGAAGAATTAAGTAAGCAATGAAGTAAGGAGGGTAGAATCGAGTCGCAATGGTGTAAGGAGTGGCAAACTTAAGCAATAGAGTAATAGTCACTGTTGAAATCAGGTAACATTTGCATTAGTATACTAAGCTAGCATTAGCATGCTAAGCTAACATTAGCATTAATATTAACATGCTAAGCTAACATTAGCATTAGCATGCTAACTTAACATTAGCATTCTAAGCTAACATTAGCATTAGCATGCTTAGCTAACATTAGCATGTTAACATTAGCATTAGCATGCTAAGCTAACATTAGCATGAGCATGTTAAGCTAACATTAGCATTAGCATGCTAAGCTAACATTAGCATCAGCATGCTAACATTAGCATTAGCATGCCAACTTAGCATTAGCATTAGCATGCTAACTTAGCATTAGCATTAGCATTAGCACTAGTATGCTAACATTAGCATTAGCATGCTAACTTAGCATTATCATACTAAGTTAACATTAGCATTAGCATGCTAAGCTAAAATTTGCATTACCATGCTCAGCTAACATTAGCATTAGCATGCTAAGCTAGCATTAACATTAGCATGCTAAGCTAACATTAGCATTCACACGCTAAGCTAACATTAGCATTAATATGCTAACTTAGCATTTGCATGCTAAGCTAACATTAGCTTTTGGATGCTAAGCTAGCAATAGCATTAGCATGTTCAGCTAGCATTAGCATTTGCTAGCATTAGCATGCTAACTTAGCACTAGCATGCTCACTTCCTGTTGATTTCAGGCCACTTCCTGTTGAAATCGGGTCACTTCCTGTTGAAATCGGGTCACTTCCTGTTGATATGAGGTCACTTCCTGTTGATATGAGGTCACTTCCTGTTAAAATCAGGTCACTTCCTATTAAAATCAGGTCACTTCCTGTTGAAATCGGGTCACTTCCTGTTAAAATCAGGTCACTTCCTGTTGATTTTAGGTCACTTCCTATTGAAATTAGGTCGAAATGGCGGAAATCCTAGGCGTCCCTAATCAATTGGCCAAGATGGCCGCCGCCACCGGTGGACGACGTGGCGGAAATCCTAGGCTTCCCGAATCAATTGGCCAAGATGGCCGCCGCCCCCGGTGTACGACGTGGCGGAAATCCTGGGCGTCCCTAAACCATTGGCCAAGATGGCCGCCGGCCTGTGGGTCCAGGTTGGCGAGAATCCTGGGCATATCTAATCATTTATCCAAAATGGCCGCCATTCATGGTAATTTGGAAAGTGGCCGCCATGCGTGGTAAGTTAGGTGGTAAGATGGAAGAGCTCATGACGTGAAATGGTAGAATATATTGAAGTTGAAACGACGTCAATCGGATGAAAAATGTCGAAGTAAATGGAAAATGTAGAATGTGAGAAATATTCGGGTACGAAATCGGGAATTGTGGGCAAGGCGTGAATTTTGGAACTGAAAAGCTGGAAGAGCTAATGGCTTGAAATGCTGGAATATATTGAAGCTGGAACGACGTCAATCGGATGAATAATGTGGAAGTAAATGGAAAATGTAGAATGTGGGAAATATTCGGGTACGAAATCGTGAATTGTGGGTAAGGCGTGAATTTTGGAACTGAAAAGCTGGAAGAGCTCATGATGGAACATATTGAAGTTGGAACGAAGTGAATCGGATGAAAACTGTGGAAGGAAATGTGAAATTTTGAATCTCCCATTAAGAATACATGGGGAAAAATCGGGTACGAAATCGGGAATTGCGGGTAACACGTGAATCGTGGGAATAAGAAAAATGGAAGCGCTCTAGGCGCGAATATTTGGAATCGTTTGAAATTGGAACGGAGTGAATCGGGTGAAAAATGTGGAAGAAGAAACTGGACAAAAAAGTGCGAGGAATAAAATATAATAACTAGAAATGCCATTTCTGGGGAAATGGCGTGTGAAGGCTGGAGAGCTGAATGAATACCTGTGGAATGATTTGGAATAATGTTGAATGATGATGAATGATATTGAAAGATATTGAAAGATATTGAATGATATTGAATGATATTGAATGATGTTGAATGATACTGAATGACATGGAATGAGCTTAACATGCTGAAGTTGGAATGGTTTAAATTCATCCAGAAATCTAGAAGCAGTTGAAGGAAGACAAATACCACAAAAGTAAAAATAAATCAGCAAGAAACAAGAAAACAAGGAAGAAATCAAGTAAGAAATGGACGAAGTAGCAAGTAATCGGGTAAGCAATGGAGTAAAGTGAGAAGAATTAAGTAAGCAATGAAGTAAGGAGGGTAGAATCGAGTCGCAATGGTGTAAGGAGTGGCAAACTTAAGCAATGGAGTAATAGTCACTCTGTTGAAATCAGGTCACATTTGCATTAGTATACTAAGCTAGCATTAGCATGCTAAGTTAACATTAGCATTAATATGCTAACTTAGCATTAACATGCTAAGCTAACATTAGCATTAGCATGCTAACTTAGCATTAGCATTCTAAGCTAACATTAGTATTGGCATGCTAAGCTAACATTAGCATTAGCATGCTAACATTAGCATTAGCATGCTAAGCTAACATTAGCATTAGCATGCTAACATTAGCATTAGCATGCTAACTTAGCATTAGCACTAGCATGCTAAGCTAACATTAGCATTAGCATGCTAAGCTAACATTAGCATTAGCATGCTAACTTAGCATTAACATGCTAAGCTAACATTAGCATTAGCATGCTAACTTAGCATTAACATGCTAAGCTAACATTAGCATTAGCATGCTAAGCTAACATTAGCATTCACATGCTAAGCTAACATTAGCATTAGCATGCTGAGCTAACATTAGTATTAGCATGCTAAGCTAGCAATAGCATTAGCATGTTCAGCTAGAATTAGCATTAACTAGCATTAGGATGCTAACTTAGCACTAGCATGCTCACTTCCTGTTGATTTCAGGCCACTTCCTGTTGAAATCGGGTCACTTCCTGTTGAAATCGGGTCACTTCCTGTTGAAATTGGGTCACTTCCTGTTGATATCAGGTCACTTCCTGTCAAAATTGGGTCACTTCCTGTTGAAATTGGGTCACTTCCTGTTGAAATTGGGTCACTTCCTGTTGATATCAGGTCACTTCCTGTCAAAATTGGGTCACTTCCTGTTGATATCGGGTCACTTCCTGTTAAAAACAGGTCACTTCCTGTTGATTTTAGGTCACTTCCTGTTGAAATTAAGTCACTTCCTGTTGAAATCGGGTCACTTCCTGTTGATTTTAAGTCACTTCCTGTTGACATGAAGTCACTTCCTGTTAAAATCAGGTCACTTCCTGTTGAAATCGGGTCATTTCCTGTTAAAATCAGGTCACTTCCTGTTGATTTTAGGTCACTTCCTGTTGAAATTAAGTCACTTCCTGTTGAAATTAAGTCACTTCCTGTTGATATGAGGTCACTTCCTGTTGATATTGGTCACTTCCTGTTCAGGTCGGGGAATATCCTGGCAAGAATCACACGCATACCTAATCAATTGGCCAAAATGGCCACCGCCTTGGGAGGCCAGGTTGGCGAGAAACCTGGGCATATCATTTGTCTAAAATGGCCGCCGTGCATGGTAAGTTGGAAAATGGCCGCCATACGTGGTAAGTTAGGTGGTAAGATGGAAGAGCTCATGACGTGAAATGGTGGAATATATTGAAGTTGGAACGAAGTCAATCGGATAAATAATGTGGAAGTAAATGGAAAATGTAGAATGTGGGAAATATTTGGGTACGAAATTGGGAATTGTGGGTAAGGCGTGAATTTTGGAACTGAAAAGCTGGAAGAGCTCATGGCTTGAATTGCTGGATTATATTGAAGCTGGAACGACGTCAATCGGATGAATAATGTGTAAGTAAATGGAAAATGTAGAATGTGGGAAATATTCGGGTACGAAATCGGGAATTGTGGGTCAGGCGTAAATTTTGGAACTGAAAAGCTGGAAGAGCTCATGGCTTGAAGTGGTGGAATATATTGAAGTTGAAACGACGTCAATCGGATGAATAATGTGGAAGTAAATGGAAAATGTAGAATGTGGGAAATATTCGGGTACGAAATCAGGAATTGTGGGCAAGGTGTGAATTTTGGAACTGAAAAGCTGGAAGAGCTAATGGCTTGAAATGCTGGAATATATTGAAGCTGGAACGACGTCAATTGGATGAATAATGTGGAAGTAAATGGAAAATGTAGAATGTGGGAAATATTCGGGTACGAAATCGGGAATTGTGGGCAAGGCGTGAATTTTGGAACTGAAAAGCTGGCTCATGGCTTGAATTGCTGGAATATATTGAAGTTGGAACGAAGTCAATCGGATGAATAATGTGGAAGTAAATGAAAAATGTAGAATGTGGGAAATATTCGGGTACGAAATCGTGAATTGTGGGTAAGGCGTGAATTTTGGAACTGAAAAGCTCATTATGGAACATATTGAAGTTGGAACGAAGTGAATCGGATGAAAAATGTGGAAGGAAATGTGAAATTTTGAATCTCCCATTAAGAATACATGGGGAAAAATCGGGTACGAAATCGGGAATTGCGGGTAACACGTGAATCGTGGGAATAAGAAAAATGGAAGCGCTCTAGGCGCGAATATTTGGAATCGTTTGAAATTGGAACGGAGTGAATCGGGTGAAAAATGTGGAAGAAGAAACCGGACAAAAAAGTGCGAGGAATAAAATATAATAAGAATAAGAACTAGAAATGCCATTTCTGGGGAAATGGCGTGTGAAGGCTGGAGAGCTGAATGAATACCTGTGGAATGATTTGGAATAATGTTGAATGATGATGAATGATATTGAAAGATATTGAAAGATATTGAATGATATTGAATGATTTTGAATGATACTGAATGACATGGAATGAGCTTAACATGCTGAAGTTGGAATGGTTTAAATTCATCCAGAAATCTAGAAGCAGTTGAAGGAAGATAAATACCACAAAAGTAAAAATAAATCAGCAAGAAACATGAAAACAAGGAAGGAATCAAGTAAGAAATGGAGGAAGTAGCAAGTAATCGGGTAAGCAATGGAGTAAAGTGAGAAAATTAAGTAAGCAATGAAGTAAGGAGGGTAGAATCGAGTCGCAATGGTGTAAGGAGTGGCAAACTTAAGCAA
Source organism: Festucalex cinctus (assembly GCF_051991245.1). Classification (NCBI taxonomy): domain Eukaryota; kingdom Metazoa; phylum Chordata; class Actinopteri; order Syngnathiformes; family Syngnathidae; genus Festucalex; species Festucalex cinctus. The sequence goes on from NC_135415.1 coordinate 1,922,060, forward strand.
TGGAGTAATAGTCACTCTGTTGAAATCAGGTCACATTTGCATTAGTATACTAAGCTAGCATTAGCATGCTAAGTTAACATTAGCATTAATATGCTAACTTAGCATTAGCATGCTAAGCTAACATTAGCATTAGCATGCTAACATTAGCATTAGCATTCTAAGCTAACATTAGCATTAGCATGCTAACATTAGCATTAGCATGCTAAGTTAACATTAGCATTAGCATGCTAACATTAGCATTAGCATGCTAACATTAGCATTAGCATGCTAACTTAGCATTAACATTAGCATGCTAACTTAGCATTAGCATGCTAAGCTAACATTAGCATTAGCATGTTAACTTAGCATTAACATGCTAAGCTAACATTAGCATTAGCATGCTAACTTAGCATTAGCATGCTAAGCTAACATTAGCATTAGCATGCTAAGCTAACATTAGCATTCACATGCTAAGCTAGCATTAGCATTAGCATGCTGAGCTAACATTAGCATTAGCATGCTAAGCTAGCAATAGCATTAGCATGTTCAGCTAGCATTAGCATTAGCTAGCATTAGCATGCTAACTTAGCACTAGCATGCTCACTTCCTGTTGATTTCAGGCCACTTCCTGTTGAAATCGGGTCACTTCCTGTTGAAATTGGGTCACTTCCTGTTGATATCAGGTCACTTCCTGTTGAAATTGGGTCACTTCCTGTTGAAATCGGGTCACTTCCTGTTAAAAACAGGTCACTTCCTGTTGATTTTAGGCCACTTCCTGTTGAAATTAAGTCACTTCCTGTTGAAATCGGGTCACTTCCTGTTGATTTTAAGTCACTTCCTGTTGATATGAGGTCACTTCCTGTTAAAATCAGGTCACTTCCTGTTGAAATCGGGTCATTTCCTGTTCAAATCAGGTCACTTCCTGTTGATTTTAGGTCACTTCCTGTTGATATGAGGTCACTTCCTGTTGATATTGGTCACTTCCTGTTCAGGTCGGGGAATATCCTGGCAAGAATCACACGCATACCTAATCAATTGGCCAAAATGGCCACCGCCTTGGGAGGCCAGGTTGGCGAGAAACCTGGGCATATCATTTGTCTAAAATGGCCGCCGTGCATGGTAAGTTGGAAAATGGCCGCCATACGTGGTAAGTTAGGTGGTAAGATGGAAGAGCTCATGACGTGAAATGGTGGAATATATTGAAGTTGGAACGAAGTCAATCGGATAAATAATGTGGAAGTAAATGGAAAATGTAGAATGTGGGAAATATTTGGGTACGAAATTGGGAATTGTGGGTAAGGCGGGAATTTTGGAACTGAAAAGCTGGAAGAGCTCATGGCTTGAATTGGTGGAATATATTGAAGTTGAAACAACGTCAATCGGATAAAAAATGTCGAAGTAAATGTGAAATGTAGAATGTGGGAAATATTCGGGTACGAAATCGGGAATTGTGGGTAAGGCATGAATTTTGGAACTGAAAAGCTGGAAGAGCTCATGGCTTGAATTGCTGGAATATATTGAAGTTAGAACGAAGTCAATCGGATAAATAATGTGGAAGTAAATGGAAAATGTAGAATGTGGGAAATATTTGGGCACGAAATTGGGAATTGTGGGTAAGGCGTGAATTTTGGAACTGAAAAGCAGGAAGAGCTCATGGCTTGAATTGGTGGAATAGATTGAAGTTGAAACGACGTCAATCGGATGAAAAATGTCGAAGTAAATGTGAAATGTATAATGTGGGAAATATTCGGGTACGAAATCGGGAATTGTGGGTAAGGCATGAATTTTGGAACTGAAAAGCTGGAAGAGCTCATGGCTTGAATTGCTGGAATATATTGAAGCTGGAACAACGTCAATCGGATGAATAATGTGTAAGTAAATGGAAAATGTAGAATGTGGGAAATATTCGGGTACGAAATCGGGAATTGTGGGCAAGGCGTGAATTTTGGAACTGAAAAGCTGGAAGAGCTAATGGCTTGAAATGCTGGAATATATTGAAGCTGGAACGACGTCAATCGGATGAATAATGTGTAAGTAAATGGAAAATGTAGAATGTGGGTAATGTGCGCGTACGAAATCGGGAATTGTGGGTAAGGCGTGAATTTTGGAACTGAAAAGCTGGAAGAGCTCATGGCTTGAATTGCTGGAATATATTGAAGTTGGAACGAAGTCAATTGGATGAATAATGTGGAAGTAAATGAAAAATGTAGAATGTGGGAAATATTCGGGTACGAAATCGTGAATTGTGGGTAAGGCGTGAATTTTGGAACTGAAAAGCTGGAAGAGCTCATGGCTTGGATTGCTGGAATATATTGAAGTTGGCATGAAGTCAATCGGATGAATAATGTGGAAGTAAATGTGAAATGTAGAATGTGGGAAATATTCGGGTACGAAATCGTGAATTGTGGGTAAGGCGTGAATTTTGGAACTGAAAAGCTGGAAGAGCTCATGATGGAACATATTTGAAGTTGGAACGAAGTGAATCGGATGAAAAATGTGGAAGGAAATGTGAAATTTTGAATCTCCCATTAAGAATACATGGGGAAAAATCGGGTACGAAATCGGGAATTGCGGGTAACACGTGAATCATGGGAATAAGAAAAATGGAAGCGCTGTAGGCGCGAATATTTGGAATCGTTTGAAATTGGAACGGAGTGAATCGGGTGAAAAATGTGGAAGTAGAAGCTGGACAAAAAAGTGCGAGGAATAAAATATAAGAATAAGAATAATAACTAGAAATGCCATTTCTGGGGAAATGGCGTGTGAAGGCTGGAGAGCTGAATGAATACCTGTGGAATGATTTGGAATAATGTTGAATGATGATGAATGATATTGAAAGATATTGAATGATATTGAATGATGTTGAATGATACTGAATGACATGGAATGAGCTTAACATGCTGAAGTTGGAATGGTTTAAATTCATCCAGAAATCTAGAAGCAGTTGAAGGAAGATAAATACCACAAAAGTAAAAATAAATCAGCAAGAAACATGAAAACAAGGAAGGAATCAAGTAAGAAATGGAGGAAGTAGCAAGTAATCGGGTAAGCAATGGAGTAAAGTGAGAAGAATTAAGTAAGCAATGAAGTAAGGAGGGTAGAATCGAGTCGCAATGGTGTAAGGAGTGGCAAACTTAAGCAATGGAGTAATAGTCACTCTGTTGAAATCAGGTCACATTTGCATTAGTATACTAAGCTAGCATTAGCATGCTAAGTTAACATTAGCATTAATATGCTAACTTAGCATTAGCATGCTAAACTAACATTATCATTAGCATGTTAATATTAGCATTAGCATTCTAAGCTAACATTAGCATTAGCATGCTAACATTAGCATTAGCATGCTAAGTTAACATTAGCATTAGCATGCTAACATTAGCATTAGCATGCTAACTTAGCATTAACATTAGCATGCTAACTTAGCATTAGCATGCTAAGCTAACATTAGCATTAGCATGTTAACTTAGCATTAACATGCTAAGCTAACATTAGCATTAGCATGCTAACTTAGCATTAGCATGCTAAGCTAACATTAGCATTAGCATGCTAAGCTAACATTAGCATTCACATGCTAAGCTAGCATTAGCATTAGCATGCTGAGCTAACATTAGCATTAGCATGCTAAGCTAGCAATAGCATTAGCATGTTCAGCTAGCATTAGCATTAGCTAGCATTAGCATGCTAACTTAGCACTAGCATGCTCACTTCCTGTTGATTTCAGGCCACTTCCTGTTGAAATCGGGTCACTTCCTGTTGAAATTGGGTCACTTCCTGTTGATATCAGGTCACTTCCTGTCAAAATTGGGTCACTTCCTGTTGAAATTGGGTCACTTCCTGTTGATATCAGGTCACTTCCTGTCAAAATTGGGTCACTTCCTGTTGAAATTGGGTCACTTCCTGTTGATATCAGGTCACTTCCTGTTGAAATCGGGTCACTTCCTGTTAAAATCGGGTCACTTCCTGTTAAAAACAGGTCACTTCCTGTTGATTTTAGGCCACTTCCTGTTGAAATTAAGTCACTTCCTGTTGAAATCGGGTCACTTCCTGTTGATTTTAAGTCACTTCCTGTTGATATGAGGTCACTTCCTGTTAAAATCAGGTCACTTCCTGTTGAAATCGGGTCATTTCCTGTTAAAATCAGGTCACTTCCTGTTGATTTTAGGTCACTTCCTGTTGATATGAGGTCACTTCCTGTTGATATTGGTCACTTCCTGTTCAGGTCGGGGAATATCCTGGCAAGAATCACACGCATACCTAATCAATTGGCCAAAATGGCCACCGCCTTGGGAGGCCAGGTTGGCGAGAAACCTGGGCATATCATTTGTCTAAAATGGCCGCCGTGCATGGTAAGTTGGAAAATGGCCGCCATACGTGGTAAGTTAGGTGGTAAGATGGAAGAGCTCATGACGTGAAATGGTGGAATATATTGAAGTTGGAACGAAGTCAATCGGATAAATAATGTGGAAGTAAATGGAAAATGTAGAATGTGGGAAATATTTGGGTACGAAATTGGGAATTGTGGGTAAGGCGGGAATTTTGGAACTGAAAAGCTGGAAGAGCTCATGGCTTGAATTGGTGGAATATATTGAAGTTGAAACAACGTCAATCGGATAAAAAATGTCGAAGTAAATGTGAAATTTAGAATGTGGGAAATATTCGGGTACGAAATCGGGAATTGTGGGTAAGGCATGAATTTTGGAACTGAAAAGCTGGAAGAGCTCATGGCTTGAATTGCTGGAATATATTGAAGTTAGAACGAAGTCAATCGGATAAATAATGTGGAAGTAAATGGAAAATGTAGAATGTAGGAAATATTTGGGAACGAAATTGGGAATTGTGGGTAAGGCGTGAATTTTGGAACTGAAAAGCAGGCAGAGCTCATGGCTTGAATTGGTGGAATAGATTGAAGTTGAAACGACGTCAATCGGATGAAAAATGTCGAAGTAAATGTGAAATGTATAATGTGGGAAATATTCGGGTACGAAATCGGGAATTGTGGGTAAGGCATGAATTTTGGAACTGAAAAGCTGGAAGAGCTCATGGCTTGAATTGCTGGAATATATTGAAGTTGGAACAAAGTCAATCGGATGAATAATGTGTAAGTAAATGGAAAATGTAGAATGTGGGAAATATTTGGGTACGAAATTGGGAATTGTGGGTAAGGCGTGAATTTTGGAACTGAAAAGCTGGAAGAGCTCATGGCTTGAATTGGTGGAATATATTGAAGTTGAAACGACGTCAATCGGATGAAAAATGTCGAAGTAAATGGAAAATGTAGAATGTGGGTAATGTGCGGGTACGAAATCGAGAATTGTGGGTAAGGAGTGAATTTTGGAACTGAAAAGCTGGAAGAGCTCATGGCTTGAATTGCTGGAATATATTGAAGTTGGAACGAAGTCAATCGGATGAATAATGTGGAAGTAAATGAAAAATGTAGAATGTGGGAAATATTCGGGTACGAAATCGTGAATTGTGGGTAAGGCGTGAATTTTGGAACTGAAAAGCTGGAAGAGCTCATGATGGAACATATTGAAGTTGGAACGAAGTGAATCGGATGAAAACTGTGGAAGGAAATGTGAAATTTTGAATCTCCCATTAAGAATACATGGGGAAAAATCGGGTACGAAATCGGGAATTGCGGGTAACACGTGAATTGTGGGAATAAGAAAAATGGAAGCGCTCTAGGCGCGAATATTTGGAATCGTTTGAAATTGGAACGGAGTGAATCGGGTGAAAAATGTGGAAGTAGAAGCTGGACAAAAAAGTGCGAGGAATAAAATATAATAATAATAATAACTAGAAATGCCATTTCTGGGGAAATGGCGTGTGAAGGCTGGAGAGCTGAATGAATACCTGTGGAATGATTTGGAATAATGTTGAATGATGATGAATGATATTGAAAGATCTTGAAAGATATTGAATGATATTGAATGATGTTGAATGATACTGAATGACATGGAATGAGCTTAACATGCTGAAGTTGGAATGGTTTAAATTCATCCAGAAATCTAGAAGCAGTTGAAGGAAGATAAATACCACAAAAGTAAAAATAAATCAGCAAGAAACATGAAAACAAGGAAGGAATCAAGTAAGAAATGGAGGAAGTAGCAAGTAATCGGGTAAGCAATGGAGTAAAGTGAGAAGAATTAAGTAAGCAATGAAGTAAGGAGGGTAGAATCGAGTCGCAATGGTGTAAGGAGTGGCAAACTTAAGCAATGGAGTAATAGTCACTCTGTTGAAATCAGGTCACATTTGCATTAGTATACTAAGCTAGCATTAGCATGCTAAGTTAACATTAGCATTAATATGCTAACTTAGCATTAGCATGCTAACTTAGCATTAGCATGCTAAGCTAACATTAGCATTAGCATGCTAACTTAGCATTAGCATTCTAAGCTAACATTAGTATTGGCATGCTAAGCTAACATTAGCATTAGCATGCTAACATTAGCATTAGCATGCTAAGCTAACATTAGCATTAGCATGCTAAGCTAACATTAGCATTAGCATGCTAACATTAGCATTAGCATGCTAACCTAACATTAGCATTAGCATGCTAAGCTAACATTAGCATTAGCATGCTAACTTAGCATTAACATGCTAAGCTAACATTAGCATTAGCATGCTAACTTAGCATTAGCATGCTAAGCTAACATTAGCATTAGCATGCTAAGCTAACATTAGCATTAGCATGCTAAGCTAACATTAGCATTCACATGCTAAGCTAACATTAACATTAGCATGCTGAGCTAACATTAGCATTAGCATGCTAAGCTAGCAATAGCATGCTCACTTCCTGTTGATTTCAGGCCACTTCCTGTTGAAATCGGGTCACTTCCTGTTGAAATCGGGTCACTTCCTGTTGAAATCGGGTCACTTCCTGTTGAAATTGGGTCACTTCCTGTTGATATCAGGTCACTTCCTGTCAAAATTGGGTCACTTCCTGTTGAAATTGGGTCACTTCCTGTTGAAATTGGGTCACTTCCTGTTGATATCAGGTCACTTCCTGTCAAAATTGGGTCACTTCCTGTTGAAATCGGGTCACTTCCTGTTAAAAACAGGTCACTTCCTGTTGATTTTAGGTCACTTCCTGTTGAAATTAAGTCATTTCCTGTTGAAATCGGGTCACTTCCTGTTGATTTTAAGTCACTTCCTGTTGATATGAAGTCACTTCCTGTTAAAATCAGGTCACTTCCTGTTGAAATCGGGTCATTTCCTGTTAAAATCAGGTCACTTCCTGTTGATTTTAGGTCACTTCCTGTTGAAATTAAGTCACTTCCTGTTGAAATTAAGTCACTTCCTGTTGATATGAGGTCACTTCCTGTTGATATTGGTCACTTCCTGTTCAGGTCGGGGAATATCCTGGCAAGAATCACACGCATACCTAATCAATTGGCCAAAATGGCCACCGCCTTGGGAGGCCAGGTTGGCGAGAAATCTGGGCATATCATTTGTCTAAAATGGCCGCCGTGCATTGTAAGTTGGAAAATGGCCGCCATACGTGGTAAGTTAGGTGGTAAGATGGAAGAGCTCATGACGTGAAATGGTGGAATATATTGAAGTTGGAACGAAGTCAATCGGATAAATAATGTGGAAGTAAATGGAAAATGTAGAATGTGGGAAATATTTGGGTACGAAATTGGGAATTGTGGGTAAGGCGTGAATTTTGGAACTGAAAAGCTGGAAGAGCTCATGGCTTGAATTGCTGGAATATATTGAAGCTGGAACGACGTCAATCGGATGAATAATGTGTAAGTAAATAGAAAATGTAGAATGTGGGAAATATTCGGGTACGAAATCGGGAATTGTGGGCAAAGCGTGAATTTTGGAACTGAAAAGCTGGAAGAGCTAATGGCTTGAAATGCTGGAATATATTGAAGCTGGAACGACGTCAATCGGATGAATAATGTGTAAGTAAATGGAAAATGTAGAATGTGGGAAATATTCGGGTACGAAATCGGGAATTGTGGGTCAGGCGTAAATTTTGGAACTGAAAAGCTGGAAGAGCTCATGGCTTGAAGTGGTGGAATATATTGAAGTTGAAACGACGTCAATCGGAATGAATAATGTGGAAGTAAATGGAAAATGTAGAATGTGGGAAATATTCGGGTACGAAATCAGGAATTGTGGGCAAGGTGTGAATTTTGGAACTGAAAAGCTGGAAGAGCTAATGGCTTGAAATGCTGGAATATATTGAAGCTGGAACGACGTCAATTGGATGAATAATGTGGAAGTAAATGGAAAATGTAGAATGTGGGAAATATTCGGGTACGAAATCGGGAATTGTGGGCAAGGCGTGAATTTTGGAACTGAAAAGCTGGCTCATGGCTTGAATTGCTGGAATATATTGAAGTTGGAACGAAGTCAATCAGATGAAAAATGTGGAAGGAAATGTGAAATTTTGAATCTCCCATTAAGAATACATGGGGAAAAATCGGGTACGAAATCGGGAATTGCGGGTAACACGTGAATCGTGGGAATAAGAAAAATGGAAGCGCTCTAGGCGCGAATATTTGGAATCGTTTGAAATTGGAACGGAGTGAATCGGGTGAAAAATGTGGAAGAAGAAAGCGGACAAAAAAGTGCGAGGAATAAAATATAATAATAATAATAATAAGAATAACGGGAATGGTGTAGAATAACATATGTGTGAAGGCCTCCAGCCTTCACACAACTAGAAATGCCATTTCTGGGGAAATGGCGTGTGAAGGCTGGAGAGCTGAATGAATACCTGTGGAATGATTTGGTATAATGTTGAATGATGATGAATGATATTGAAAGATATTGAAAGATATTGAATGATATTGAATTATATTGAATGATGTTGAATGATACTGAATGACATGGAATGAGCTAAACATGCTGAAGTTGGAATGGTTTAAATTCATCCAGAAATCTAGAAGCAGTTGAATGAAGACAAATACCACAAAAGTAAAAATAAATCAGCAAGAAACAAGAAAACAAGGAAGAAATCAAGTAAGAAATGGACGAAGTAGCAAGTAATCGGGTAAGCAATGGAGTAAAGTGAGAAGAATTAAGTAAGCAATGAAGTAAGGAGGGTAGAATCGAGTCGCAATGGTGTAAGGAGTGGCAAACTTAAGCAATGGAGTAATAGTCACTCTGTTGAAATCAGGTCACATTTGCATTAGTATACTAAGCTAGCATTAGCATGCTAAGTTAACATTAGCATGCTGTGCTAACTTAGCATTAGCATGCTAAGCTAACATTAGCATTAGCATGCTAACTTAGCATTAGCATTCTAAGCTAACATTAGCATTGGCATGCTAAGGTAACATTAGCATTAGCATGCTAACATTAGCATTAGCATGCTAAGTTAACATTAGCATTAGCATGCTAACATTAGCATTAGCATGCTAACTTAGCATTAGCATTAGCATGCTAAGCTAACATTAGCATTAGCATGCTAACTTAGCATTAACATGCTAAGCTAACATTAGCATTAGCATGCTAACTTAGCATTAGCATGCTAGGCTAACATTAGCATTAGCATGCTAAGCTAACATTAGCATTAGCATGCTAAGCTAACATTAGCATTAGCATGCTAAGCTAACATTAGCATTAGCATGCTAACTTAGCATTAACATGCTAAGCTAACATTTGCATTAGCATGCTAACTTAGCATTAGCATGCTAGGCTAACATTAGCATTAGCATGCTAAGCTAACATTAGCATTCACATGCTAAGCTAACATTAGCATTAGCATGCTGAGCTAACATTAGCATTAGCATGCTAAGCTAGCAATAGCATTAGCATGTTCAGCTAGAATTAGCATTAGCTAGCATTAGCATGCTAACTTAGCACTAGCATGCTCACTTCCTGTTGATTTCAGGCCACTTCCTGTTGAAATCGGGTCACTTCCTGTTGAAATCGGGTCACTTCCTGTCAAAATTGGGTCACTTCCTGTTGATATCAGGTCACTTCCTGTCAAAATTGGGTCACTTCCTGTTGAAATTGGGTCACTTCCTGTTAAAAACAGGTCACTTCCTGTTGATTTTAGGTCACTTCCTGTTGAAATTAAGTCACTTCCTGTTGAAATCGGGTCACTTCCTGTTGATTTTAAGTCACTTCCTGTTGACATGAAGTCACTTCCTGTTAAAATCAGGTCACTTCCTGTTGAAATCGGGTCATTTCCTGTTAAAATCAGGTCACTTCCTGTTGATTTTAGGTCACTTCCTGTTGAAATTAAGTCACTTCCTGTTTAAATTAAGTCACTTCCTGTTGATATGAGGTCACTTCCTGTTGATATTGGTCACTTCCTGTTCAGGTCGGGGAATATCCTGGCAAGAATCACACGCATACCTAATCAATTGGCCAAAATGGCCACCGCCTTGGGAGGCCAGGTTGGCGAGAAACCTGGGCATATCATTTGTCTAAAATGGCCGCCGTGCATGGTAAGTTGGAAAATGGCCGCCATACGTGGTAAGTTAGGTGGTAAGATGGAAGAGCTCATGACGTGAAATGGTGGAATATATTGAAGTTGGAACGAAGTCAATCGGATAAATAATGTGGAAGTAAATGGAAAATGTAGAATGTGGGAAATATTTGGGTACGAAATTGGGAATTGTGGGTAAGGCGTGAATTTTGGAACTGAAAAGCTGGAAGAGCTCATGGCTTGAATTGGTGGAATATATTGAAGCTGGAACGACGTCAATCGGATGAATAATGTGTAAGTAAATGGAAAATGTAGAATGTGGGAAATATTCGGGTACGAAATCGGGAATTGTGGGTAAGGCATGAATTTTGGAACTGAAAAGCTGGAAGAGCTCATGGCTTGAATTGCTGGAATATATTGAAGTTGGAACGAAGTCAATCGGATGACTAATGTGGAAGTAAATGTGAAATATAGAATGTGGGAAATATTCGGGTACGAAATCCGGAATTGTGGGCAAGGTGTGAATTTTGGAACTGAAAAGCTGGAAGAGCTCATGGCTTGAATTGCTGGAATATATTGAAGCTGGAACGACGTCAATCGGATGAATAATGTGTAAGTAAATGGAAAATGTAGAATGTGGGAAATATTCGGGTACGAAATCGGGAATTGTGGGCAAGGCGTGAATTTTGGAACTGAAAAGCTGGAAGAGCTAATGGCTTGAAATGCTGGAATATATTGAAGCTGGAACGACGTCAATCGGATGAATAATGTGTAAGTAAATGGAAAATGTAGAATGTGGGAAATATTCGGGTACGAAATCGGGAATTGTGGGTCAGGCGTAAATTTTGGAACTGAAAAGCTGGAAGAGCTCATGGCTTGAATTGCTGGAATATATTGAAGTTGGAACGAAGTCAATCGGATGAATAATGTGGAAGTAAATGAAAAATGTAGAATGTGGGAAATATTCGGGTACGAAATCGTGAATTGTGGGTAAGGTGTGAATTTTGGAACTGAAAAGCTCATTATGGAACATATTGAAGTTGGAACGAAGTGAATCGGATGAAAAATGTGGAAGGAAATGTGAAATTTTGAATCTCCCATTAAGAATAAATGGGGAAAAATCGGGTACGAAATCGGGAATTGTGGGTAACACGTGAATCGTGGGAATAAGAAAAATGGAAGCGCTGTAGGCGTGAATATTTGGAATCGTTTGAAATTGGAACGGAGTGAATCGGGTGAAAAATGTGGAAGAAGAAACTGGACAAAAAAGTGCGAGGAATAAAATATAATAATAATAATAACTAGAAATGCCATTTCTGGGGAAATGGCGTGTGAAGGCTGGAGAGCTGAATGAATACCTGTGGAATGATTTGGAATAATGTTGAATGATGATGAATGATATTGAAAGATCTTGAAAGATATTGAATGATATTGAATGATGTTGAATGATACTGAATGACATGGAATGAGCTTAACATGCTGAAGTTGGAATGGTTTAAATTCATCCAGAAATCTAGAAGCAGTTGAAGGAAGATAAATACCACAAAAGTAAAAATAAATCAGCAAGAAACATGAAAACAAGGAAGGAATCAAGTAAGAAATGGAGGAAGTAGCAAGTAATCGGGTAAGCAATGGAGTAAAGTGAGAAGAATTAAGTAAGCAATGAAGTAAGGAGGGTAGAATCGAGTCGCAATGGTGTAAGGAGTGGCAAACTTAAGCAATGGAGTAATAGTCACTCTGTTGAAATCAGGTCACATTTGCATTAGTATACTAAGCTAGCATTAGCATGCTAAGTTAACATTAGCATTAATATGCTAACTTAGCATTAGCATGCTAACTTAGCATTAGCATGCTAAGCTAACATTAGCATTAGCATGCTAACTTAGCATTAGCATTCTAAGCTAACATTAGTATTGGCATGCTAAGCTAACATTAGCATTAGCATGCTAACATTAGCATTAGCATGCTAAGCTAACATTAGCATTAGCATGCTAAGCTAACATTAGCATTAGCATGCTAACATTAGCATTAGCATGCTAACCTAACATTAGCATTAGCATGCTAAGCTAACATTAGCATTAGCATGCTAACTTAGCATTAACATGCTAAGCTAACATTAGCATTAGCATGCTAACTTAGCATTAGCATGCTAAGCTAACATTAGCATTAGCATGCTAAGCTAACATTAGCATTAGCATGCTAAGCTAACATTAGCATTCACATGCTAAGCTAACATTAACATTAGCATGCTGAGCTAACATTAGCATTAGCATGCTAAGCTAGCAATAGCATGCTCACTTCCTGTTGATTTCAGGCCACTTCCTGTTGAAATCGGGTCACTTCCTGTTGAAATCGGGTCACTTCCTGTTGAAATCGGGTCACTTCCTGTTGAAATTGGGTCACTTCCTGTTGATATCAGGTCACTTCCTGTCAAAATTGGGTCACTTCCTGTTGAAATTGGGTCACTTCCTGTTGAAATTGGGTCACTTCCTGTTGATATCAGGTCACTTCCTGTCAAAATTGGGTCACTTCCTGTTGAAATCGGGTCACTTCCTGTTAAAAACAGGTCACTTCCTGTTGATTTTAGGTCACTTCCTGTTGAAATTAAGTCATTTCCTGTTGAAATCGGGTCACTTCCTGTTGATTTTAAGTCACTTCCTGTTGATATGAAGTCACTTCCTGTTAAAATCAGGTCACTTCCTGTTGAAATCGGGTCATTTCCTGTTAAAATCAGGTCACTTCCTGTTGATTTTAGGTCACTTCCTGTTGAAATTAAGTCACTTCCTGTTGAAATTAAGTCACTTCCTGTTGATATGAGGTCACTTCCTGTTGATATTGGTCACTTCCTGTTCAGGTCGGGGAATATCCTGGCAAGAATCACACGCATACCTAATCAATTGGCCAAAATGGCCACCGCCTTGGGAGGCCAGGTTGGCGAGAAATCTGGGCATATCATTTGTCTAAAATGGCCGCCGTGCATGGTAAGTTGGAAAATGGCCGCCATACGTGGTAAGTTAGGTGGTAAGATGGAAGAGCTCATGACGTGAAATGGTGGAATATATTGAAGTTGGAACGAAGTCAATCGGATAAATAATGTGGAAGTAAATGGAAAATGTAGAATGTGGGAAATATTTGGGTACGAAATTGGGAATTGTGGGTAAGGCGTGAATTTTGGAACTGAAAAGCTGGAAGAGCTCATGGCTTGAATTGCTGGAATATATTGAAGCTGGAACGACGTCAATCGGATGAATAATGTGTAAGTAAATAGAAAATGTAGAATGTGGGAAATATTCGGGTACGAAATCGGGAATTGTGGGCAAAGCGTGAATTTTGGAACTGAAAAGCTGGAAGAGCTAATGGCTTGAAATGCTGGAATATATTGAAGCTGGAACGACGTCAATCGGATGAATAATGTGTAAGTAAATGGAAAATGTAGAATGTGGGAAATATTCGGGTACGAAATCGGGAATTGTGGGTCAGGCGTAAATTTTGGAACTGAAAAGCTGGAAGAGCTCATGGCTTGAAGTGGTGGAATATATTGAAGTTGAAACGACGTCAATCGGAATGAATAATGTGGAAGTAAATGGAAAATGTAGAATGTGGGAAATATTCGGGTACGAAATCAGGAATTGTGGGCAAGGTGTGAATTTTGGAACTGAAAAGCTGGAAGAGCTAATGGCTTGAAATGCTGGAATATATTGAAGCTGGAACGACGTCAATTGGATGAATAATGTGGAAGTAAATGGAAAATGTAGAATGTGGGAAATATTCGGGTACGAAATCGGGAATTGTGGGCAAGGCGTGAATTTTGGAACTGAAAAGCTGGCTCATGGCTTGAATTGCTGGAATATATTGAAGTTGGAACGAAGTCAATCAGATGAAAAATGTGGAAGGAAATGTGAAATTTTGAATCTCCCATTAAGAATACATGGGGAAAAATCGGGTACGAAATCGGGAATTGCGGGTAACACGTGAATCGTGGGAATAAGAAAAATGGAAGCGCTCTAGGCGCGAATATTTGGAATCGTTTGAAATTGGAACGGAGTGAATCGGGTGAAAAATGTGGAAGAAGAAAGCGGACAAAAAAGTGCGAGGAATAAAATATAATAATAATAATAACTAGAAATGCCATTTCTGGGGAAATGGCGTGTGAAGGCTGGAGAGCTGAATGAATACCTGTGGAATGATTTGGAATAATGTTGAATGATGATGAATGATATTGAAAGATATTGAAAGATATTGAATGATATTGAATGATGTTGAATGATACTGAATGACATGGAATGAGCTTAACATGCTGAAGTTGGAATGGTTTAAATTCATCCAGAAATCTAGAAGCAGTTGAAGGAAGATAAATACCACAAAAGTAAAAATAAATCAGCAAGAAACATGAAAACAAGGAAGGAATCAAGTAAGAAATGGAGGAAGTAGCAAGTAATCGGGTAAGCAATGGAGTAAAGTGAGAAGAATTAAGTAAGCAATAAAGTAAGGAGGGTAGAATCGAGTCGCAATGGTGTAAGGAGTGGCAAACTTAAGCAATGGAGTAATAGTCACTCTGTTGAAATCAGGTCACATTTGCATTAGTATACTAAGCTAGCATTAGCATGCTAAGTTAACATTAGCATTAATATGCTAACTTAGCATTAGCATGCTAAGCTAACATTAGCATTAGCATGCTAACATTAGCATTAGCATTCTAAGCTAACATTAGCATTAGCATGCTAACATTAGCATTAGCATGCTAAGTTAACATTAGCATTAGCATGCTAACATTAGCATTAGCATGCTAACTTAGCATTAACATTAGCATGCTAACTTAGCATTAGCATGCTAAGCTAACATTAGCATTAGCATGTTAACTTAGCATTAACATGCTAAGCTAACATTAGCATTAGCATGCTAACTTAGCATTAGCATGCTAAGATAACATTAGCATTAGCATGCTAAGCTAACATTAGCATTCACATGCTAAGCTAGCATTAGCATTAGCATGCTGAGCTAACATTAGCATTAGCATGCTAAGCTAGCAATAGCATTAGCATGTTCAGCTAGCATTAGCATTAGCTAGCATTAGCATGCTAACTTAGCACTAGCATGCTCACTTCCTGTTGATTTCAGGCCACTTCCTGTTGAAATCGGGTCACTTCCTGTTGATATCAGGTCACTTCCTGTCAAAATTGGGTCACTTCCTGTTGAAATTGGGTCACTTCTTGTTGATATCAGGTCACTTCCTGTCAAAATTGGGTCACTTCCTGTTGAAATCGGGTCACTTCCTGTTAAAAACAGGTCACTTCCTGTTGATTTTAGGCCACTTCCTGTTGAAATTAAGTCACTTCCTGTTGAAATCGGGTCACTTCCTGTTGATTTTAAGTCACTTCCTGTTGATATGAGGTCACTTCCCGTTAAAATCAGGTCACTTCCTGTTGAAATCGGGTCATTTCCTGTTAAAATCAGGTCACTTCCTGTTGATTTTAGGTCACTTCCTGTTGATATGAGGTCACTTCCTGTTGATATTGGTCACTTCCTGTTCAGGTCGGGGAATATCCTGGCAAGAATCACACGCATACCTAATCAATTGGCCAAAATGGCCACCGCCTTGGGAGGCCAGGTTGGCGAGAAACCTGGGCATATCATTTGTCTAAAATGGCCGCCGTGCATGGTAAGTTGGAAAATGGCCGCCATACGTGGTAAGTTAGGTGGTAAGATGGAAGAGCTCATGACGTGAAATGGTGGAATATATTGAAGTTGGAACGAAGTCAATCGGATAAATAATGTGGAAGTAAATGGAAAATGTAGAATGTGGGAAATATTTGGGTACGAAATTGGGAATTGTGGGTAAGGCGGGAATTTTGGAACTGAAAAGCTGGAAGAGCTCATGGCTTGAATTGGTGGAATATATTGAAGTTGAAACAACGTCAATCGGATAAAAAATGTCGAAGTAAATGTGAAATGTAGAATGTGGGAAATATTCGGGTACGAAATCGGGAATTGTGGGTAAGGCATGAATTTTGGAACTGAAAAGCTGGAAGAGCTCATGGCTTGAATTGCTGGAATATATTGAAGTTAGAACGAAGTCAATCGGATAAATAATGTGGAAGTAAATGGAAAATGTAGAATGTGGGAAATATTTGGGCACGAAATTGGGAATTGTGGGTAAGGCGTGAATTTTGGAACTGAAAAGCAGGAAGAGCTCATGGCTTGAATTGGTGGAATAGATTGAAGTTGAAACGACGTCAATCGGATGAAAAATGTCGAAGTAAATGTGAAATGTATAATGTGGGAAATATTCGGGTACGAAATCGGGAATTGTGGGTAAGGCATGAATTTTGGAACTGAAAAGCTGGAAGAGCTCATGGCTTGAATTGCTGGAATATATTGAAGTTGGAACAAAGTCAATCGGATGAATAATGTGTAAGTAAATGGAAAATGTAGAATGTGGGAAATATTTGGGTACGAAATTGGGAATTGTGGGTAAGGCGTGAATTTTGGAACTGAAAAGCTGGAAGAGCTCATGGCTTGAATTGGTGGAATATATTGAAGTTGAAACGACGTCAATCGGATGAAAAATGTCAAAGTAAATGGAAAATGTAGAATGTGGGTAATGTGCGGGTACGAAATCGAGAATTGTGGGTAAGGAGTGAATTTTGGAACTGAAAAGCTGGAAGAGCTCATGGCTTGAATTGCTGGAATATATTGAAGTTGGAACGAAGTCAATCGGATGAATAATGTGGAAGTAAATGAAAAATGTAGAATGTGGGAAATATTCGGGTACGAAATCGGGAATTGTGGGTAAGGCGTGAATTTTGGAACTGAAAAGCTGGAAGAGCTCATGATGGAACATATTGAAGTTGGAACGAAGTGAATCGGATGAAAACTGTGGAAGGAAATGTGAAATTTTGAATCTCCCATTAAGAATACATGGGGAAAAATCGGGTACGAAATCGGGAATTGCGGGTAACACGTGAATTGTGGGAATAAGAAAAATGGAAGCGCTCTAGGCGCGAATATTTGGAATCGTTTGAAATTGGAACGGAGTGAATCGGGTGAAAAATGTGGAAGTAGAAGCTGGACAAAAAAGTGCGAGGAATAAAATATAATAATAACTAGAAATGCCATTTCTGGGGAAATGGCGTGTGAAGGCTGGAGAGCTGAATGAATACCTGTGGAATGATTTGGAATAATGTTGAATGATGATGAATGACATTGAAAGATATTGAAAGATATTAAATGATATTGAATGATGTTGAATGATACTGAATGACATGGAATGAGCTTAACATGCTGAAGTTGGAATGGTTTAAATTCATCCAGAAATCTAGAAGCAGTTGAAGGAAGATAAATACCACAAAAGTAAAAATAAATCAGCAAGAAACATGAAAACAAGGAAGGAATCAAGTAAGAAATGGAGGAAGTAGCAAGTAATCGGGTAAGCAATGGAGTAAAGTGAGAAGAATTAAGTAAGCAATGAAGTAAGGAGGGTAGAATCGAGTCGCAATGGTGTAAGGAGTGGCAAACTTAAGCAATGGAGTAATAGTCACTCTGTTGAAATCAGGTCACATTTGCATTAGTATACTAAGCTAGCATTAGCATGCTAAGTTAACATTAGCATTAATATGCTAACAGCATTAGCATGCTAAGCTAACATTAGCATTAGCATGCTAACATTAGCATTAGCATTCTAAGCTAACATTAGCATTAGCATGCTAACATTAGCATTAGCATGCTAAGTTAACATTAGCATTAGCATGCTAACATTAGCATTAGCATGCTAACTTAGCATTAACATTAGCATGCTAACTTAGCATTAGCATGCTAAGCTAGCATTAGCATGTTAACTTAGCATTAACATGCTAAGCTAACATTAGCATTAACATGCTAACTTAGCATTAGCATGCTAAGCTAACAATAGCATTAGCATGCTAAGCTAACATTAGCATTCACATGCTAAGCTAGCATTAGCATTAGCATGCTGAGCTAACATTAGCATTAGCATGCTAAGCTAGCAATAGCATTAGCATGTTCAGCTAGCATTAGCATTAGCTAGCATTAGCATGCTAACTTATCACTAGCATGCTCACTTCCTGTTGATTTCAGGCCACTTCCTGTTGAAATCGGGTCACTTCCTGTTGAAATTGGGTCACTTCCTGTTGATATCAGGTCACTTCCTGTCAAAATTGGGTCACTTCCTGTTGAAATTGGGTCACTTCCTGTTGATATCAGGTCACTTCCTGTCAAAATTGGGTCACTTCCTGTTGAAATCGGGTCACTTCCTGTTAAAAACAGGTCACTTCCTGTTGATTTTAGGCCACTTCCTGTTGAAATTAAGTCACTTCCTGTTGAAATCGGGTCACTTCCTGTTGATTTTAAGTCACTTCCTGTTGATATGAGGTCACTTCCTGTTAAAATCAGGTCACTTCCTGTTGAAATCGGGTCATTTCCTGTTAAAATCAGGTCACTTCCTGTTGATTTTAGGTCACTTCCTGTTGATATGAGGTCACTTCCTGTTGATATTGGTCACTTCCTGTTCAGGTCGGGGAATATCCTGGCAAGAATCACACGCATACCTAATCAATTGGCCAAAATGGCCACCGCCTTGGGAGGCCAGGTTGGCGAGAAACCTGGGCATATCATTTGTCTAAAATGGCAGCCGTGCATGGTAAGTTGGAAAATGGCCGCCATACGTGGTAAGTTAGGTGGTAAGATGGAAGAGCTCATGACGTGAAATGGTGGAATATATTGAAGTTGGAACGAAGTCAATCGGATAAATAATGTGGAAGTAAATGGAAAATGTAGAATGTGGGAAATATTTGGGTACGAAATTGGGAATTGTGGGTAAGGCGGGAATTTTGGAACTGAAAAGCTGGAAGAGCTCATGGCTTGAATTGGTGGAATATATTGAAGTTGAAACAACGTCAATCGGATAAAAAATGTCGAAGTAAATGTGAAATGTAGAATGTGGGAAATATTCGGGTACGAAATCGGAATTGTGGGTAAGGCATGAATTTTGGAACTGAAAAGCTGGAAGAGCTCATGGCTTGAATTGCTGGAATATATTGAAGTTAGAACGAAGTCAATCGGATAAATAATGTGGAAGTAAATGGAAAATGTAGAATGTGGGAAATATTTGGGCACGAAATTGGGAATTGTGGGTAAGGCGTGAATTTTGGAACTGAAAAGCAGGAAGAGCTCATGGCTTGAATTGGTGGAATAGATTGAAGTTGAAACGACGTCAATCGGATGAAAAATGTCGAAGTAAATGTGAAATGTATAATGTGGGAAATATTCGGGTACGAAATCGGGAATTGTGGGTAAGGCATGAATTTTGGAACTGAAAAGCTGGAAGAGCTCATGGCTTGAATTGCTGGAATATATTTGAAGTTGGAACAAAGTCAATCGGATGAATAATGTGTAAGTAAATGGAAAATGTAGAATGTGGGAAATATTTGGGTACGAAATTGGGAATTGTGGGTAAGGCGTGAATTTTGGAACTGAAAAGCTGGAAGAGCTCATGGCTTGAATTGGTGGAATATATTGAAGTTGAAACGACGTCAATCGGATGAAAAATGTCGAAGTAAATGGAAAATGTAGAATGTGGGTAATGTGCGGGTACGAAATCGAGAATTGTGGGTAAGGAGTGAATTTTGGAACTGAAAAGCTGGAAGAGCTCATGGCTTGAATTGCTGGAATATATTGAAGTTGGAACGAAGTCAATCGGATGAATAATGTGGAAGTAAATGAAAAATGTAGAATGTGGGAAATATTCGGGTACGAAATCGTGAATTGTGGGTAAGGCGTGAATTTTGGAACTGAAAAGCTGGAAGAGCTCATGATGGAACATATTGAAGTTGGAACGAAGTGAATCGGATGAAAACTGTGGAAGGAAATGTGAAATTTTGAATCTCCCATTAAGAATACATGGGGAAAAATCGGGTACGAAATCGGGAATTGCGGGTAACACGTGAATTGTGGGAATAAGAAAAATGGAAGCGCTCTAGGCGCGAATATTTGGAATCGTTTGAAATTGGAACGGAGTGAATCGGGTGAAAAATGTGGAAGTAGAAGCTGGACAAAAAAGTGCGAGGAATAAAATATAATAATAATAATAATAAGAATAACGGGAATGGTGTAGAATAACATATGTGTGAAGGCCTCCAGCCTTCACACAACTAGAAATGCCATTTCTGGGGAAATGGCGTGTGAAGGCTGGAGAGCTGAATGAATACCTGTGGAATGATTTGGAATAATGTTGAATGATGATGAATGATATTGAAAGATATTGAATTATATTGAATGATGTTGAATGATACTGAATGACATGGAATGAGCTTAACATGCTGAAGTTGGAATGGTTTAAATTCATCCAGAAATCTAGAAGCAGTTGAAGGAAGATAAATACCACAAAAGTAAAAATAAATCAGCAAGAAACATGAAAACAAGGAAGGAATCAAGTAAGAAATGGAGGAAGTAGCAAGTAATCGGGTAAGCAATGCAGTAAAGTGAGAAGAATTAAGTAAGCAATGAAGTAAGGAGGGTAGAATCGAGTCGCAATGGTGTAAGGAGTGGCAAACTTAAGCAATGGAGTAATAGTCACTCTGTTGAAATCAGGTCACATTTGCATTAGTATACTAAGCTAGCATTAGCATGCTAAGTTAACATTAGCATTAATATGCTAACTTAGCATTAGCATGCTAAGCTAACATTAGCATTAGCATGCTAACTTAGCATTAGCATTCTAAGCTAACATTAGCATTGGCATGCTAAGCTAACATTAGCATTAGCATGCTAACATGAGCATTAGCATGCTAAGCTAACATTAGCATTAGCATGCTAACATTAGCATGCTAAGCTAACTTAGCATTAGCATGCTAACTTAGCATTAGCATGCTAAGCTAACATTAGCATTAGCATGCTAACTTAACATTAACATGCTAAGCTAACATTAGCATTAGCATGCTAAGCTAACATTAGCATTCACATGCTAAGCTAACATTAGCATTAGCATGCCGAGCTAACATTAGCATTAGCATGCTAAGCTAGCAATAGCATTAGCATGTTCAGCTAGCATTAGCATTAGCTAGCATTAGCATGCTAACTTAGCACTAGCATGCTCACTTCCTGTTGATTTCAGGCCACTTCCTGTTGAAATCGGGTCACTTCCTGTTGAAATCGGGTCACTTCCTGTTGAAATTGGGTCACTTCCTGTTGATATCAGGTCACTTCCTGTCAAAATTGTGTCACTTCCTGTTGAAATTGGGTCACTTCCTGTTGATATCAGGTCACTTCCTGTCAAAATTGGGTCACTTCCTGTTGAAATCGGGTCACTTCCTGTTGAAATTGGGTCACTTCCTGTTGAAATCGGGTCACTTCCTGTTGAAATCGGGTCACTTCCTGTTGAAATTGGGTCACTTCCTGTTGATATCAGGTCACTTCCTGTCAAAATTGGGTCACTTCCTGTTGATATTAGGTCACTTCCTGTCAAAATTGGGTCACTTCCTGTTGAAATCGGGTCACTTCCTGTTGAAATTGGGTCACTTCCTGTTGATATCAGGTCACTTCCTGTCAAAATTGGGTCACTTCCTGTTGAAATTGGGTCACTTCCTGTTGATATCAGGTCACTTCCTGTCAAAATTGGGTCACTTCCTGTTAAAAACAGGTCACTTCCTATTGATTTTATGTCACTTCCTGTTGAAATTAAGTCACTTCCTGTTGAAATCGGGTCACTTCCTGTTGATTTTAAGTCACTTCCTGTTGACATGAAGTCACTTCCTGTTAAAATCAGGTCACTTCCTGTTGAAATCGGGTCATTTCCTGTTAAAATCAGGTCACTTCCTGTTGATTTTAGGTCACTTCCTGTTGAAATTAAGTCACTTCCTGTTGAAATTAAGTCACTTCCTGTTGATATGAGGTCACTTCCTGTTGATATTGGTCACTTCCTGTTCAGGTCGGGGAATATCCTGGCAAGAATCATACGCATACCTAATCAATTGGCCAAAATGGCCACCGCCTTGGGAGGCCAGGTTGGCGAGAAACCTGGGCATATCATTTGTCTAAAATGGCCGCCGTGCATGGTAAGTTGGAAAATGGCCGCCATACGTGGTAGGTGGTAAGATGGAAGAGCTCATGACGTGAAATGGTGGAATATATTGAAGTTGGCACGAAGTCAATCGGATAAATAATGTGGAAGTAAATGGAAAATTTAGAATGTGGGAAATATTTGGGTACGAAATTGGGAATTGTGGGTAAGGCGTGAATTTTGGAACTGAAAAGCTGGAAGAGCTCATGGCTTGAATTGGTGGAATATATTGAAGTTGAAACCACGTCAATCGGTTGAAAAATGTCGAAGTAAATGTGAAATGTAGAATGTGGGAAATATTCGGGTACGCAATCGGGAATTGTGGGTAAGGCATGAATTTTGGAACTGAAAAGCTGGAAGAGCTCATGGCTTGAATTGCTGGAATATATTGAAGTTGGAACGAAGTCAATCGGATGACTAATGTGGAAGTAAATGTGAAATATAGAATGTGGGAAATATTCGGGTACGAAATCCGGAATTGTGGGCAAGGTGTGAATTTTGGAACTGAAAAGCTGGAAGAGCTCATGGCTTGAATTGCTGGAATATATTGAAGCTGGAACGACGTCAATCGGATGAATAATGTGTAAGTAAATGGAAAATGTAGAATGTGGGAAATATTCGGGTACGAAATCGGGAATTGTGGGCAAGGCGTGAATTTTGGAACTGAAAAGCTGGAAGAGCTAATGGCTTGAAATGCTGGAATATATTGAAGTTGAAACAACGTCAATCGGATGAATAATGTGTAAGTAAATGGAAGATGTAGAATGTGGGAAATATTCGGGTATGAAATCAGGAATTGTGGGCAAGGCGTGAATTTTGGAACTGAAAAGCTGGAAGAGCTAATGGCTTGAAATGCTGGAATATATTGAAGCTGGAACGACGTCAATTGGATGAATAATGTGGAAGTAAATGGAAAATGTAGAATGTGGGAAATATTCGGGTACGAAATCGGGAATTGTGGGCAAGGCGTGAATTTTGGAACTGAAAAGCTGGAATAGCTCATGGCTTGAATTGCTGGAATATATTGAAGTTGGAACGAAGTCAATCGGATGAATAATGTGGAAGTAAATGAAAAATGTAGAATGTGGGAAATATTCGGGTACGAAATCGTGAATTGTGGGTAAGGCGTGAATTTTGGAACTGAAAAGCTCATTATGGAACATATTGAAGTTGGAACGAAGTGAATCGGATGAAAAATGTGGAAGGAAATGTGAAATTTAGAATCTCCCATTAAGAATACATGGGGAAAAATCGGGTACGAAATCGGGAATTGCTGGTAACACGTGAATCGTGGGAATAAGAAAAATGGAAGCGATGTAGACGCGAATATTTGGAATCATTTGAAATTGGAACGGAGTGAATCGGGTGAAAAATGTGGAAGTAGAAACAGGACAAAAAAGTGCGAGGAATAAAATAGAATAAGAATAAGAATAATAACTAGAAATGCCATTTCTGGGGAAATGGCGTGTGAAGGCTGGAGAGCTGAATGAATACCTGTGGAATGATTTGGAATAATGTTGAATGATGATGAATGATATTGAAAGATATTGAAAGATATTGAATGATATTGAATGATGTTGAATGATACTGAATGACATGGAATGAGCTTAACATGCTGAAGTTGGAATGGTTTAAATTCATCCAGAAATCTAGAAGCAGTTGAAGGAAGATAAATACCACAAAAGTAAAAATAAATCAGCAAGAAACATGAAAACAAGGAAGGAATCAAGTAAGAAATGGAGGAAGTAGCAAGTAATCGGGTAAGCAATGGAGTAAAGTGAGAAGAATTAAGTAAGCAATGAAGTAAGGAGGGTAGAATCGAGTCGCAATGGTGTAAGGAGTGGCAAACTTAAGCAATGGAGTAATAGTCACTCTGTTGAAATCAGGTCACATTTGCATTAGTATACTAAGCTAGCATTAGCATGCTAAGTTAACATTAGCATTAATATGCTAACTTGGCATTAGCATGCTAAGCTAACATTAGCATTAGCATGCTAACTTAGCATTAGCATTCTAAGCTAACATTAGCATTGGCATGCTAAGCTAACATTAGCATTAGCATGCTAACATTAGCATTAGCACACTAAGCTAACATTAGCATTAGCACGCTAAGCTAACATTAGCATTAGCATGCTAAGCTAACATTAGCATTAGCATGCTAAGCTAACATTAGCATTAGCATGCTAACTTAGCATTAACATGCTAAGCTAACATTAGCATTAGCATGCTAACTTAGCATTAGCATGCTAAGCTAACATTAGCATTAGCATGCTAAGCTAACATTAGCATTCACATGCTAAGCTAACATTAGCATTAGCATGCTGAGCTAACATTAGCATTAGCATGCTAAGCTAGCAATAGCATTAGCATGTTCAGCTAGCATTAGCATTAGCTAGCATTAGCATGCTAACTTAGCACTACCATGCTCACTTCCTGTTGATTTCAGGCCACTTCCTGTTGAAATCGGGTCACTTCCTGTTGAAATCGGGTCACTTCCTGTTGAAATTGGGTCACTTCCTGTTGATATTAGGTCACTTCCTGTCAAAATTGGGTCACTTCCTGTTGAAATTGGGTCACTTCCTGTTGATATCAGGTCACTTCCTGTTGAAATCGGGTCACTTCCTGTTAAAATCGGGTCACTTCCTGTTAAAAACAGGTCACTTCCTGTTGATTTTAGGCCACTTCCTGTTGAAATTAAGTCACTTCCTGTTGAAATCGGGTCACTTCCTGTTGATTTTAAGTCACTTCCTGTTGATATGAGGTCACTTCCTGTTAAAATCAGGTCACTTCCTGTTGAAATCGGGTCATTTCCTGTTAAAATCAGGTCACTTCCTGTTGATTTTAGGTCACTTCCTGTTGAAATTAAGTCACTTCCTGTTGAGATTAAGTCACTTCCTGTTGATGTGAGGTCACTTCCTGTTGATATTGGTCACTTCCTGTTCAGGTCGGGGAATATCCTGGCAAGAATCACACGCATACCTAATCAATTGGCCAAAATGGCCACCGCCTTGGGAGGCCAGGTTGGCGAGAAACCTGGGCATATCATTTGTCTAAAATGGCCGCCGTGCATGGTAAGTTGGAAAATGGCCGCCATACGTGGTAAATTAGGTGGTAAGATGGAAGAGCTCATGACGTGAAATGGTGGAATATATTGAAGTTGGAACGAAGTCAATCGGATAAATAATGTGGAAGTAAATGGAAAATGTAGAATGTGGGAAATATTTGGGTACGAAATTGGGAATTGTGGGTAAGGCGTGAATTTTGGAACTGAAAAGCTGGAAGAGCTCATGGCTTGAATTGCTGGAATATATTGAAGCTGGAACGACGTCAATCGGATGAATAATGTGTAAGTAAATGTGACATATAGAATGTGGGAAATATTCGGGTACGAAATCCGGAATTGTGGGCAAGGTGTGAATTTTGGAACTGAAAAGCTGGAAGAGCTCATGGCTTGAATTGCTGGAATATATTGAAGCTGGAACGACATCAATCGGATGAATAATGTGTAAGTAAATGGAAAATGTAGAATGTGGGAAATATTCGGGTACAAAATCGGGAATTGTGGGCAAGGCGTGAATTTTGGAACTGAAAAGCTGGAAGAGCTAATGGCTTGAAATGCTGGAATATATTGAAGCTGGAACGACGTCAATTGGATGAATAATGTGGAAGTAAATGGAAAATGTAGAATGTGGGTAATGTGCGGGTACGAAATCGGGAATTGTGGGCAAGGCGTGAATTTTGGAACTGAAAAGCTGGAAGAGCTCATGGCTTGAATTGCTGGAATATATTGAAGTTGGAACGAAGTCAATCGGATGAATAATGTGGAAGTAAATGAAAAATGTAGAATGTGGGAAATATTCGGGTACGAAATCGTGAATTGTGGGTAAGGCGTGAATTTTGGAACTGAAAAGCTGGAAGAGCTCATGATGGAACATATTGAAGTTGGAACGAAGTGAATCGGATGAAAACTGTGGAAGGAAATGTGAAATTTTGAATCTCCCATTAAGAATACATGGGGAAAAATCGGGTACGAAATCGGGAATTGCGGGTAACACGTGAATCGTGGGAATAAGAAAAATGGAAGCGCTCTAGGCGCGAATATTTGGAATCGTTTGAAATTGGAACGGAGTGAATCGGGTGAAAAATGTGGAAGAAGAAAGCGGACAAAAAAGTGCGAGGAATAAAATATAATAATAATAATAACTAGAAATGCCATTTCTGGGGAAATGGCGTGTGAAGGCTGGAGAGCTGAATGAATACCTGTGGAATGATTTGGAATAATGTTGAATGATGATGAATGATATTGAAAGATATTGAAAGATATTGAATGATATTGAATGATGTTGAATGATACTGAATGACATGGAATGAGCTAAACATGCTGAAGTTGGAATGGTTTAAATTCATCCAGAAATCTAGAAGCAGTTGAAGGAAGACAAATACCACAAAAGTAAAAATAAATCAGCAAGAAACAAGAAAACAAGGAAGAAATCAAGTAAGAAATGGACGAAGTAGCAAGTAATCGGGTAAGCAATGGAGTAAAGTGAGAAGAATTAAGTAAGCAATGAAGTAAGGAGGGTAGAATCGAGTCGCAATGGTGTAAGGAGTGGCAAACTTAAGCAATGGAGTAATAGTCACTCTGTTGAAATCAGGTCACATTTGCATTAGTATACTAAGCTAGCATTAGCATGCTAAGTTAACATTAGCATTAATGTGCTAACTTAGCATTAGCATGCTAAGCTAACATTAGCATTAGCATGCTAACTTAGCATTAGCATTCTAAGCTAACATTAGCATTGGCATGCTAAGCTAACATTAGCATTAGCATGCTAACATTAGCATTAGCATGCTAAGCTAACATTAGCATTAGCATGCTAACATTAGCATTAGCATGCTAACTTAGCATTAGCATTAGCATGTTAAGCTAACATTAGCATTAGCATGCTAAGCTAACATTAGCATTAGCATGCTAACTTAGCATTAACATGCTAAGCTAACATTAGCATTAGCATGCTAACTTAGCATTAGCATGCTAAGCTAACATTAGCATTAGCATGCTAAGCTAACATTAGCATTCACATGCTGAGCTAACATTAGCATTAGCATGCTAAGCTAGCAATAGCATTAGCATGTTCAGCTAGAATTAGCATTAGCTAGCATTAGCATGCTAACTTAGCACTAGCATGCTCACTTCCTGTTGATTTCAGGCCACTTCCTGTTGAAATCGGGTCACTTCCTGTTGAAATCGGGTCACTTCCTGTTGAAATTGGGTCACTTCCTGTTGATATCAGGTCACTTCCTGTCAAAATTGGGTCACTTCCTATTGAAATTGGGTCACTTCCTGTTGATATCAGGTCACTTCCTGTCAAAATTGGGTCACTTCCTGTTGAAATTGGGTCACTTCCTGTTAAAAACAGGTCACTTCCTGTTGATTTTAGGTCACTTCCTGTTGAAATTAAGTCACTTCCTGTTGAAATCGGGTCACTTCCTGTTGATTTTAAGTCACTTCCTGTTGACATGAAGTCACTTCCTGTTAAAATCAGGTCACTTCCTGTTGAAATCGGGTCATTTCCTGTTAAAATCAGGTCACTTCCTGTTGATTTTAGGTCACTTCCTGTTGAAATTAAGTCACTTCCTGTTGAAATTAAGTCACTTCCTGTTGATATGAGGTCACTTCCTGTTGATATTGGTCACTTCCTGTTCAGGTCGGGGAATATCCTGGCAAGAATCACACGCATACCTAATCAATTGGCCAAAATGGCCACCGCCTTGGGAGGCCAGGTTGGCGAGAAACCTGGGCATATCATTTGTCTAAAATGGCCGCCGTGCATGGTAAGTTGGAAAATGGCCGCCATACGTGGTAAGTTAGGTGGTAAGATGGAAGAGCTCATGACGTGAAATGGTGGAATATATTGAAGTTGGAACGAAGTCAATCGGATAAATAATGTGGAAGTAAATGGAAAATGTAGAATGTGGGAAATATTTGGGTACGAAATTGGGAATTGTGGGTAAGGCGTGAATTTTGGAACTGAAAAGCTGGAAGAGCTCATGGCTTGAATTGGTGGAATATATTGAAGTTGAAACCACGTCAATCGGTTGAAAAATGTCGAAGTAAATGTGAAATGTAGAATGTGGGAAATATTCGGGTACGCAATCGGGAATTGTGGGTAAGGCATGAATTTTGGAACTGAAAAGCTGGAAGAGCTCATGGCTTGAATTGCTGGAATATATTGAAGTTGGAACGAAGTCAATCGGATGACTAATGTGGAAGTAAATGTGAAATATAGAATGTGGGAAATATTCGGGTACGAAATCCGGAATTGTGGGCAAGGTGTGAATTTTGGAACTGAAAAGCTGGAAGAGCTCATGGCTTGAATTGCTGGAATATATTGAAGCTGGAACGACGTCAATCGGATGAATAATGTGTAAGTAAATGGAAAATGTAGAATGTGGGAAATATTCGGGTACGAAATCGGGAATTGTGGGCAAGGCGTGAATTTTGGAACTGAAAAGCTGGAAGAGCTAATGGCTTGAAATGCTGGAATATATTGAAGCTGGAACGACGTCAATCGGATGAATAATGTGTAAGTAAATGGAAAATGTAGAATGTGGGAAATATTCGGGTACGAAATCGGGAATTGTGGGTCAGGCGTAAATTTTTTAACTGAAAAGCTGGAAGAGCTCATGGCTTGAAGTGGTGGAATATATTCAAGTTGAAACGACGTCAATCGGATGAATAATGTGGAAGTAAATGGAAAATGTAGAATGTGGGAAATATTCGGGTACGAAATCGGGAATTGTGGGCAAGGCGTGAATTTTGGAACTGAAAAGCTGGAAGAGCTAATGGCTTGAAATTGTGGAATATATTGAAGCTGGAACGACGTCAATCGGATGAATAATGTGGAAGTAAATGGAAAATGTAGAATGTGGGTAATGTGCGGGTACGAAATCGGGAATTGTGGGTAAGGCGTGAATTTTGGAACTGAAAAGCTGGAAGAGCTCATGGCTTGAATTGGTGGAATATATTGAAGTTGAAACGATGTCAATCGGATGAAAAATGTCGAAGTAAATGTGAAATGTAGAATGTAGGAAATATTAGGGTACGAAATTGGGAATTGTGGGTAAGGCGTGAATTTTGGAACTGAAAAGCTGGAAGAGCTCATGATGGAACATATTGAAGTTGGAACGAAGTGAATCGGATGAAAAATGTGGAAGGAAATGTGAAATTTTGAATCTTCCATTAAGAATACATGGGGAAAAATCGGGTACGAAATCGGGAATTGCGGGTAACACGTGAATAGTGGGAATAAGAAAAATGGAAGCGCTGTAGGCGTGAATATTTGGAATCGTTTGAAATTGGAACGGAGTGAATCGGGTGAAAAATGTGGAAGAAGAAACTGGACAAAAAAGTGCGAGGAATAAAATATAATAATAATAATAATAAGAACTAGAAATGCCATTTCTGGGGAAATGGCGTGTGAAGGCTGGAGAGCTGAATGAATACCTGTGGAATGATTTGGAATAATGTTGAATGATGATGAATGATATTGAAAGATATTGAATGATATTGAATGGTGTTGAATAATGTTGAATGATATCTGGGCATATCATTTGTCTAAAATGGCCGCCGTGCATGGTAAGTTGGAAAATGGCCGCCATGTGCGGTAAGTTAGGTGGTAAGATGGAAGAGCTCATGACGTGAAATGGTGGAATATATTGAAGCTGGAACGACGTCGATTGGATGAATAATGTGGAAGTAAATGTGAAATGTAGAATGTGGGAAATATTCGGGTACGAAATCGGGAATTGTGGGTAAGGAATGAATTTTGGAACTGAAAAGCTGGAAGAGCTCATGGCTTGAATTGCTGGAATATATTGAAGTTGGAACGAAGTCAATCGGATGAATAATGTGGAAGTAAATGTGAAATATATAATGTGGGAAATATTCGGGTACGAAATCCGGAATTGTGGGCAAGGTGTGAATTTTGGAACTGAAAAGCTGGAAGAGCTCATGGCTTGAATTGCTGGAATATATTGAAGCTGGAACAACGTCAATCGGATGAATAATGTGTAAGTAAATAGAAAATGTAGAATGTGGGAAATATTTGGGTACGAAATCGGGAATTGTGGGCAAGGCGTGAATTTTGGAACTGAAAAGCTGGAAGGGCTCATGGCTTGAAATGGTGGAATATATTGACGTTGGAACGAAGTCAATCGGATAAATAATGTGGAAGTAAATGGAAAATGTAGAATGTGGGAAATATTTGGGTACGAAATTGGGAATTGTGGGTAAGGCATGAATTTTGGAACTGAAAAGCTGGAAGAGCTCATGGCTTGAATTGGTGGAATATATTGAAGTTGAAACGACGTCAATCGGATGAAAAATGTCGAAGTAAATGTGAAATGTAGAATGTGGGAAATATTCGGGTACGAAATCGGGAATTGTGGGTAAGGCATGATTTTTGGAACTGAAAAGCTGGAAGAGCTCATGGCTTAAATTGCTGGAATATATTGAAGTTGGAACGAAGTCAATCGGATGAATAATGTGGAAGTAAATGTGAAATATAGAATGTGGGAAATATTCGGGTACGAAATCCGGAATTGTGGGTAAGGTGTGAATTTTGGAACTGAAAAGCTGGAAGAGCTCATGGCTTGAATTGCTGGAATATATTGAAGCTGGAACGACATCAATTGGATGAATAATGTGTAAGTAAATGGAAAATGTAGAATGTGGGAAATATTCGGGTACGAAATCGGGAATTGTGGGCAAGGCGTGAATTTTGGAACTGAAAAGCTGGAAGAGCTAATTGCTTGAAATGCTGGAATATATTGAAGCTGGAACGACGTCAATTGGATGAATAATGTGGAAGTAAATGTAGAATGTGGGTAATGTGCGGGTACGAAATCGGGAATTGTGGGTAAGGCATGAATTTGGGTAAGGCGTGAATTTTGGAACTGAAAAGCTCATTATGGAACATATTGAAGTTGGAACGAAGTGAATCGGATGAAAAATGTGGAAGGAAATGTGAAATTTTGAATCTCCCATTAAGAATACATGGGGAAAAATCGGGTACGAAATCGGGAATTGCGGGTAACACGTGAATCGTGGGAATAAGAAAAATGGAAGCGCTGTAGGCGTGAATATTTGGAATCGTTTGAAATTGGAACGGAGTGAATCGGGTGAAAAATGTGGAAGAAGAAACTGGACAAAAAAGTGCGAGGAATAAAATATAAGAATAATAATAAGAATAAGAATAACGGGAATGGTGTAGAATAACATATGTGTGAAGGCCTCCAGCCTTCACACAATAAGAATAACGGGAATGGTGTAGAATAACATATGTGTGAAGGCCTCCAGCCTTCACACAACTAGAAATGCCATTTCTGGGGAAATGGCGTGTGAAGGCTGGAGAGCTGAATGAATACCTGTGGAATGATTTGGAATAATGTTGAATGATGATGAATGATATTGAAAGATATTGAAAGATATTGAATGATATTGAATGATATTGAATGATACTGAATGACATGGAATGAGCTTAACATGCTGAAGTTGGAATGGTTTAAATTCATCCAGAAATCTAGAAGCAGTTGAAGGAAGATAAATACCACAAAAGTAAAAATAAATCAGCAAGAAACATGAAAACAAGGAAGGAATCAAGTAAGAAATGGAGGAAGTAGCAAGTAATCGGGTAAGCAATGGAGTAAAGTGAGAAGAATTAAGTAAGCAATGAAGTAAGGAGGGTAGAATCGAGTCGCAATGGTGTAAGGAGTGGCAAACTTAAGCAATGGAGTAATAGTCACTCTGTTGAAATCAGGTCACATTTGCATTAGTATACTAAGCTAGCATTAGCATGCTAAGTTAACATTAGCATTAATATGCTAACTTAGCATTAGCATGCTAAGCTAACATTAGCATTAGCATGTTAACATTAGCATTAGCATTCTAAGCTAACATTAGCATTAGCATGCTAACATTAGCATTAGCATGCTAAGTTAACATTAGCATTAGCATGCTAACATTAGCATTAGCATGCTAACTTAGCATTAACATTAGCATGCTAACTTAGCATTAGCATGCTAAGCTAACATTAGCATTAGCATGTTAACTTAGCATTAACATGCAAAGCTAACATTAGCATTAGCATGCTAACTTAGCATTAGCATGCTAAGCTAACATTAGCATTAGCATGCTAAGCTAACATTAGCATTCACATGCTAAGCTAGCATTAGCATTAGCATGCTGAGCTAACATTAGCATTAGCATGCTAAGCTAGCAATAGCATTAGCATGTTCAGCTAGCATTAGCATTAGCCTGCATTAGCATGCTAACTTAGCACTAGCATGCTCACTTCCTGTTGATTTCAGGCCACTTCCTGTTGAAATCGGGTCACTTCCTGTTGAAATTGGGTCACTTCCTGTTGATATCAGGTCACTTCCTGTCAAAATTGGGTCACTTCCTGTTGAAATTGGGTCACTTCCTGTTGATATCAGGTCACTTCCTGTCAAAATTGGGTCACTTCCTGTTGAAATCGGGTCACTTCCTGTTAAAAACAGGTCACTTCCTGTTGATTTTAGGCCACTTCCTGTTGAAATTAAGTCACTTCCTGTTGAAATCGGGTCACTTCCTGTTGATTTTAAGTCACTTCCTGTTGATATGAGGTCACTTCCTGTTAAAATCAGGTCACTTCCTGTTGAAATCGGGTCATTTCCTGTTAAAATCAGGTCACTTCCTGTTGATTTTAGGTCACTTCCTGTTGATATGAGGTCACTTCCTGTTGATATTGGTCACTTCCTGTTCAGGTCGGGGAATATCCTGGCAAGAATCACACGCATACCTAATCAATTGGCCAAAATGGCCACCGCCTTGGGAGGCCAGGTTGGCGAGAAACCTGGGCATATCATTTGTCTAAAATGGCCGCCGTGCATGGTAAGTTGGAAAATGGCCGCCATACGTGGTAAGTTAGGTGGTAAGATGGAAGAGCTCATGACGTGAAATGGTGGAATATATTGAAGTTGGAACGAAGTCAATCGGATAAATAATGTGGAAGTAAATGGAAAATGTAGAATGTGGGAAATATTTGGGTACGAAATTGGGAATTGTGGGTAAGGCGGGAATTTTGGAACTGAAAAGCTGGAAGAGCTCATGGCTTGAATTGGTGGAATATATTGAAGTTGAAACAACGTCAATCGGATAAAAAATGTCGAAGTAAATGTGAAATGTAGAATGTGGGAAATATTCGGGTACGAAATCGGGAATTGTGGGTAAGGCATGAATTTTGGAACTGAAAAGCTGGAAGAGCTCATGGCTTGAATTGCTGGAATATATTGAAGTTAGAACGAAGTCAATCGGATAAATAATGTGGAAGTAAATGGAAAATGTAGAATGTAGGAAATATTTGGGCACGAAATTGGGAATTGTGGGTAAGGCGTGAATTTTGGAACTGAAAAGCAGGAAGAGCTCATGGCTTGAATTGGTGGAATAGATTGAAGTTGAAACGACGTCAATCGGATGAAAAATGTCGAAGTAAATGTGAAATGTATAATGTGGGAAATATTCGGGTACGAAATCGGGAATTGTGGGTAAGGCATGAATTTTGGAACTGAAAAGCTGGAAGAGCTCATGGCTTGAATTGCTGGAATATATTGAAGTTGGAACAAAGTCAATCGGATGAATAATGTGTAAGTAAATGGAAAATGTAGAATGTGGGAAATATTTGGGTACGAAATTGGGAATTGTGGGTAAGGCGTGAATTTTGGAACTGAAAAGCTGGAAGAGCTCATGGCTTGAATTGGTGGAATATATTGAAGTTGAAACGACGTCAATCGGATGAAAAATGTCGAAGTAAATGGAAAATGTAGAATGTGGGTAATGTGCGGGTACGAAATCGAGAATTGTGGGTAAGGAGTGAATTTTGGAACTGAAAAGCTGGAAGAGCTCAT
The DNA here is from genome assembly GCF_051991245.1 of Festucalex cinctus. Classification (NCBI taxonomy): domain Eukaryota; kingdom Metazoa; phylum Chordata; class Actinopteri; order Syngnathiformes; family Syngnathidae; genus Festucalex; species Festucalex cinctus. The sequence continues at coordinate 1,956,448 of NC_135415.1, forward strand.
GGCTTGAATTGCTGGAATATATTGAAGTTGGAACGAAGTCAATCGGATGAATAATGTGGAAGTAAATGAAAAATGTAGAATGTGGGAAATATTCGGGTACGAAATCGTGAATTGTGGGTAAGGCGTGAATTTTGGAACTGAAAAGCTGGAAGAGCTCATGATGGAACATATTGAAGTTGGAACGAAGTGAATCGGATGAAAACTGTGGAAGGAAATGTGAAATTTTGAATCTCCCATTAAGAATACATGGGGAAAAATCGGGTACGAAATCGGGAATTGCGGGTAACACGTGAATTGTGGGAATAAGAAAAATGGAAGCGCTCTAGGCGCGAATATTTGGAATCGTTTGAAATTGGAACGGAGTGAATCGGGTGAAAAATGTGGAAGTAGAAGCTGGACAAAAAAGTGCGAGGAATAAAATATAATAATAATAATAATAAGAATAACGGGAATGGTGTAGAATAACATATGTGTGAAGGCCTCCAGCCTTCACACAATAACTAGAAATGCCATTTCTGGGGAAATGGCGTGTGAAGGCTGGAGAGCTGAATGAATACCTGTGGAATGATTTGGAATAATGTTGAATGATGATGAATGATATTGAAAGATATTGAACGATATTGAATGGTGTTGAATGATGTTGAATGATACTGAATGACATGGAATGAGCTTAACATGCTGAAGTTGGAATGGTTTAAATTCATCCAGAAATCTAGAAGCAGTTGAAGGAAGACAAATACCACAAAAGTAAAATTAATCAGCAAGAAATAAGAAAACAAGGAAGAAATCAAGTAAGAAATGGAGCAAGTAGCAAGTAATCGGGTAAGCAATGGAGTAAAGTGAGAAGAATTAAGTAAGCAATGAATTAAGGAGGGTAGAATCGAGTCGCAAATGGTGTAAGGAGTGGCAAACTTAAGCAATGTGGAGTAATAGTCACTCGGTTGAAATCAGGTCACATTTGCATTAGTATACTAAGCTAGCATTAGCATGCTAAGCTAACATTAGCATCAATATGCTAACTTAATATTAGCATGCTAAGCAAACATTAGCATTAGCATGCTAACTTAGCATTAGCATTCTAAGCTAGCATTAGCATGCTAAGCTAACATTAGCATTAGCATGTTAAGCTAACAGCATTAGCATGCTAAGCTAATATTAGCATTAGCATGCTAACATTAGCATGCTAACTTAGCATTAGCCTTAGCATGCTAACTTAGCATTAGCATTAGCATGCTAGCTTAGCATTAGCATTCTAAGCTAACATTAGCATTAGCATGCTAAGCTAACATTAGCACTAGCATGCTAAGCTAACATTAGCACTAGCATGCTAGCTTAGCATTAGCATGCTAAGCTAACATTAGCATTAGCATGCTAAGCTAACATTAGCACTAGCATGCTAAGCTAACATTAGCACTAGCATGCTAGCTTAGCATTAGCATGCTAAGCTAACATTAGCATTAGCATGCTAAGCTAACATTAGCATTGACATGCTAAGCTAACATTAGCATTAGCATGCTAACTTTGCATTAGCATGCTGAGCTAACATTTGCATTAGCATGCTAAGCTAGCAGTAGCATTAGCATGTTCAGCTAGTGTTAGCATTAGCTAGCATTAGCATCCTAACTTAGCACTAGCATGCTCACTTCCTGTTGATTTCAGGCCACTTCCTGTTGAAATCGGGTCACTTCCTGTTGAAATTGGGTCACTTCTGTTGATTTTAGGTCACTTCCTGTTGATATCAGGTCACTTCCTGTCAAAATTGGGTCACTTCCTGTTGAAATCGGGTCACTTCCTGTTAAAAACAGGTCACTTCCTGTTGATTTTAGGTCACTTCCTGTTAAAATTAAGTCACTTCCTGTTGAAATTAAGTCACTTCCTGTTGAAATCGGGTCACTTCCTGTTGATTTTAAGTCACTTCCTGTTGATATGAGGTCACTTCCTGTTAAAATCAGGTCACTTCCTGTTGAATTCGGGTCATTTCCTGTTAATATCAGGTCACTTCCTGTTGATTTTAGGTCACTTCCTGTTGAAATTAAGTCACTTCCTGTTGATATGAGGTCACTTCCTGTTGATATTGGTCACTTCCTGTTCAGGTCGGGGAATATCCTGGCAAGAATCACACGCATACCTAATCAATTGGCCAAAATGGCCACCGCCTTGAGAGGCCAGGTTGGCAAGAAACCTGGGCATATCATTGGTCTAAAATGGCCGCCGTGCATGGTAAGTTGGAAAATGGCCGCCATGCGTGGTAAGTTAGGTGGTAAGATAGAAGAGCTCATGACGTGAAATGGTGGAATATATTGAAGTTGGAACGAAGTCAATCGGATAAATAATGTGGAGGTAAATGGAAAATGTAGAATGTGGGAAATATTTGGGTACGAAATTGGGAATTGTGGGTAAGGCGTGAATTTTGGAACTGAAAAGCTGGAAGAGCTCATGGCTTGAATTGGTGGAATACATTGAAGTTGAAACCACGTCAATCGGTTGAAAAATGTCGAAGTAAATGTGAAATGTAGAATGTGGCAAATATTCGGGTACGAAATCCGGAATTGTGGGCAAGGTGTGAATTTTGGAACTGAAAAGCTGGAAGAGCTCATGGCTTGAATCGGTGGAATATATTGAAGTTGGAACGAAGTCAATCGGATAAATAATGTGGAAGTAAATGGAAAATGTAGAATGTGGGAAATATTTGGGTACGAAATTGGGAATTGTGGGTAAGGCGTGAATTTTGGAACTGAAAAGCAGGAAGAGCTCATGGCTTGAATTGGTGGAATAGATTGAAGTTGAAACGACGTCAATCGGATGAAAAATGTCGAAGTAAATGTGAAATGTATAATGTGGGAAATATTCGGGTACGAAATCGGGAATTGTGGGTAAGGCATGAATTTTGGAACTGAAAAGCTGGAAGAGCTCATGGCTTGAATTGCTGGAATATATTGAAGTTGGAACAAAGTCAATCGGATGAATAATGTGTAAGTAAATGGAAAATGTAGAATGTGGGAAATATTTGGGTACGAAATTGGGAATTGTGGGTAAGGCGTGAATTTTGGAACTGAAAAGCTGGAAGAGATCATGGCTTGAATTGGTGGAATATATTGAAGTTGAAACGACGTCAATCGGATGAAAAATGTCGAAGTAAATGGAAAATGTAGAATGTGGGTAATGTGCGGGTACGAAATCGAGAATTGTGGGTAAGGCGTGAATTTTGGAACTGAAAAGCTGGAAGAGCTCATGGCTTGAATTGCTGGAATATATTGAAGTTGGAACGAAGTCAATCGGATGAATAATGTGGAAGTAAATGAAAAATGTAGAATGTGGGAAATATTCGGGTACGAAATCGTGAATTGTGGGTAAGGCGTGAATTTTGGAACTGAAAAGCTGGAAGAGCTCATGATGGAACATATTGAAGTTGGAACGAAGTGAATCGGATAAAAACTGTGGAAGGAAATGTGAAATTTTGAATCTCCCATTAAGAATACATGGGGAAAAATCGGGTACGAAATCGGGAATTGCGGGTAACACGTGAATCGTGGGAATAAGAAAAATGGAAGCGCTCTAGGCGCGAATATTTGGAATCGTTTGAAATTGGAACGGAGTGAATCGGGTGAAAAATGTGGAAGAAGAAACTGGACAAAAAAGTGCGAGGAATAAAATATAATAATAAGAATAACGGGAATGGTGTAGAATAACATATGTGTGAAGGCCTCCAGCCTTCACACAATAATAAGAATAACGGGAATGGTGTAGAATAACATATGTGTGAAGGCCTCCAGCCTTCACACAATAATAAGAATAACGGGAATGGTGTAGAATAACATATGTGTGAAGGCCTCCAGCCTTCACACAATAAGAATAACGGGAATGGTGTAGATTAACATATGTGTGAAGGCCTCCAGCCTTCACACAATTAGTAGATCAACATCTTAGCTGTTCACAATGGGTACTCCTACAAGCCTCTGGCCAATATTATTTAGGAAGCGTCCGCTCCGAATCCTTCGAATTTCCCGCTCTCTGTCTGCGGGATGTGACGTCATGCACGTTCTCGACAGTTGCTTCCTGTGGTCGCGAAGACGGAACTAGTACAGATTTTCGCTTCCCCAGGCACCCGCTGTTACTCCGCGGAAGGCTGCTTAAAAAAAAAATGAAAACAATGTCAAGTGCCATGAAAAAAAAAAAATCTAAACCTGATAGTGACCGACGCCGGGCAAGAACGAGAGTGAACATTGGTTTGACATTTCAGAGGTGGATAGAGTTGAGATCGGACTTGGATTAGAAAATTGATTCACAGCTGGCTTTCTTTCTACTCCAAAAGGTAAGAAGCGAGTATCTTGACATTTAGAAAAAAATGTGTTGTTTTCAAATAGCAGTAACCTCAAGATCGATCACTTCTCGGTCGTAACTATTGGGGTCAAAGTGAGGTGGACGGTAACATTTAGCGTGAAAGGGGCGGCAAAGTTGAATGTAATAGAACAGAATGACTTTATGAAGAGCAGACGTTCCATTCCGCGGCGTTTCAATCAGGCTAAATGTTGCCTTTTTTTCCTCCGTGAAAACAGCCTATTGTAGCTACATTATGCTAACGGAATGTGAACGGTACTACTGAATGGCGATAACATTCACGGCCGTATCACACTAAGTAGTGAATGGGTCTATATGTTTTTCACAATAGGCAATTTCCATAAATGACAGCCCACCTTTCGGCTAATGCACAATGACGCTAGCCTGGGGGCGACATACACTAATAATGACTAGAATCAGGTTGACGTCCGTCGAGCGGGGTGACTACAATATGTAACTGCATATTAAAATCGGAATGAGGTCCAATTAATTGACGTAAATTGCACATCGTTTTGGAGTACAGCACAGGAATTGACTTCGACCGACTAAAGCAATATGTCCCGTGGACATCAATTGTTTAGTGGGGATCGAGAGTCTCATCCCGTGAAGTGGCCAGCTTTGTATAACATTATAAAACTTCTTACCTCTGAAAACATAGTTTAATTGGATATGAAAAGCCCAGTCTTCAGTATTGAGGTCGTGCACGTACGAGTGCGCGCAGCGTGTACGAGCGTGCAGTTTGTTTTCGGCCACAGGTGGCAGTAGCGATTTGAAATTTTAAATCTTCCATATAGCTGCTTTAAAACAAAATATAAACCATACAGAAATACAATCCTCATAAACAAACCAGAATCTTAAGCCTTAGCGTAGTGCGTTAGCACACACTAGTGGGTGAAAATGATAGTGTTTCACCACACAAACAAACAACGTGAAATGTAGCAAGCGATTTTAATCAACCATAAACATGACGATCACAAACATAGTTCCCTTCTCAACCAGGTTGTTGAGTACGATGTTTGCCACTGACTGAGTGTGTGTTATGTTGGCACTATTTTGTTGTGCGGAAGGTTAAGTGCATTGTGTTGTTAAAGAAAAATAAAGGAGGGGCCTCCCTGTACTCGTTGAGCCAACGTGCAGGGCAGTGTGGTGAGCGACTGAGAAAGGCAAAAGACGTCTCCTGTTTCGTGTATTACTTTTGCTCACAGACTCCATCTGAAAAGATGTTTACAGCTACCACAACCTCGGGCGAGGGACCAAGTGTCTCCCGAGCGCGAGACAGAGATCCGCTGCGGAGCTATCAACACAGATGCTAATGAATGAATAGGTCGGTGAATCTTGTATTCTTAGTTGTTTTGCTTCTCTCTATCTTGCTGGCGCACACACGTCTTGGAAAGACTCTACATTTCTACAAAATGGCTGTATGTCGGTTTGTTATGTCATTTCCTCTCGATTTTTGACACCACTTCCTGTTTACTTCAAAATAAAACCGTCACCTATATTACAAGTTCCCAAAAATAATAGCAGGTTTATTTACAATTAGTGTAATAATGCATGAAAATGTCATAGAATTTGCACTTAAGTCGATAAAAAAATGGAATAAAACCCAATAATAGGCGCTTTCACACCAAAAAGCCCAGGAACTTTGAGTTCATGGTAGAGTCAGTTCCGGGTCCGAAGAACTTGTGAGCGGCCCACGAGTTTGCATTCACACGGCATGAAAGCAGGCAGGGTAGTTTATTCAAATGAGACTGATGACGTATGTCAGGGGAGGAAAAAAAACAGCACTACCCCGCCTGTCCAGTAAGTGGCGGTACCGGTAAAACTGAATGACAAACAACCAGTGTGACGTTAAAAAACGCGACCTTTGACCCTCCATCGCCATTTGTTACGATACAAGGCATATCATCTTTTCGTTTTCCTTGTCATGTTGTACAGAGTTGTGTTTGCAGCAATTAGAACTTCACGGGAAAGGTTGATGAGAACCATTGGGACCCGCCGTATTACCACATCAAGATGAGAAATGGGCAGGACTTGCTCACTTGGAAAGACAGTCAAACCTGCAAGCACGAAGACGTGCACTGGTAAGGTTTAAACACAATTATACGAAATTTATTTCACATCGGAATTAAGCTGTAACATGTAACAGAGCTCCCCTTGCAAGGTGGAGAACACGAAAAAAAAAAAGAAGTTACAGAGTGTATTAGTGCCTTAAACACATCGTATGACTGGCGCGTTCAGTTGCACGTCTACTTGCGTGTGTCCCCGCGCGTCGGTCGTTTGTGGATGTTTTGTCGTACTTTCTGCCATGAAAAGGGCAATCGCTGGAAACTGGTGTTTCCTGCCTAGTTCTCGTGCAATTCACGGCAAAATAGGGCTTGATGGCGAGTTGCTGTTCACGCTACATGTACGCTGCGTATTTCATAATACCGTTGGACCTGGATGTATTGTTAGTCTGTCCGCATGTTTTTTTTCTTTTTTTTTTCTGTTAAACACATGATTGACCGATCCAAAGTGTTGAAATGGCTTGCTTTCTTTGACGATGCACGAATGTTAGAACAAAGGTGCCGGGATTTTGGGAAAAGTGCTGATTTTGGAAGTTTCAGATTGCCACCTCAAGCCAGTGGTTTATCATAGGGCCATAAATTGGTGCATATTCCGCTATTTTAAGGTATTCTGTCATGTAAATCACAAGGCTGTTGCACAAAAGTAATTAATGTAGATATTAACATTTATTAATTTGTTGTGTTTCTGTTTCAGATTTGCCACTTCTACCAATCTGGGTGTGTTCCGCGCAGGGAGTGGAAGAACATCAGAACCTCTGAATGGTGGGACGCTGTAATTATGTTTGCATTACTGTTTGTCAAAAATAAAAACATTAAAAAGAATTCATTGAGCATAAGTTTTTATTCGTGTGGAAAAAAAAACAGAACCACAAAAGTGATATGAAAACAAAAGCATTTATTACTTATGCATTTGGCTTATTTGTGTCCACAAGTCTGTTTTGGACTGCCAGGAAGCCCATTTGGAACTCTCCGTTGTGCCTTTGTTCAACCAGCTCATGTGCCACGTGTTGATCTTCCTTGCGCTCCTCGCTTCTGAGGTCAACTTCCTCCTGGTGCTGCTCGCGTCTGAGTTCAAGGTCCTCCTTGTGCAACTGCATTTCTTCTAAGAACATTGCACTCGTGGACTCCCCCTTCTTTTCATCAAATTGGTGCAGGTATTCCAAAAATAGGTGGTCTCGGTCCCGTGTCCGCTAACCTATAGGGATGTAAATGTACAATGAGTGACAGTAAATACTTTTGATGAGCTTCCAGTTACATGACTTTGAACTTATTGGAACTTGACAAAGGGGCAGGAAACTCTGTTCGAGTGGCGCAGTTTCTGCTTGTGGACGGACCATCCTCGCTTGTACCTTCCTAACGCATCGACTTAAACGGTTTCAACAGATTCGTGCAATGAGTAAGAGTACAGTACAATGATTTAGGTAGGGGTAAAACACGGCACTCACGTTAATGTACTTTCATTTTTCATAGTTACAGAACAGAATATGCCACACTACATTGCCAAATATGGCGGCATGCACTTGAAGCTTTTTTAGGCAATACACACTAGTAAAATTGCAGGAATGTAACTTTTTTTTTTCCCTTTCTCAATGCACCATTATGAGTGAAATGAAAATTGTATATGTGAGTATGAGGATTTATTATTGTGTATGCCTATGAATTTCATGTACATACGTTAATGACAAATGCACGCATGTGTTAAGGTGCAATTGTTTACACAAGCAGGATTACACATTTTCTTTTAGTACATTCCAGTAAAAGAAAATGTGTAGTAAATTAATACATTCCAGTAATGTACTTTTTTTTATTTTTTTTTTTTTATGAAATGAGTCAGTAGATATAAAGAATGGGTAGGACTAGACAAGTTTTTAACTTCTTTCTACTCTTTTGAACATGTAAACTATTATGAATGATTGCAATAAGTTTCTTCTTTCTTTTAAAATGTTAACTGCTACTCATTTGTTTGTAATGTCCAATAAACAAACAAACACACTGCCTTATTCAACGAAGCAAAATTAATTGTGAGTGGGGTGTTTCTTTAAAAGTTTTAAATGAAGCTTTTGAAGTTATATAAAATGAAATGAAACATACCAGGACTGTTCAGGGAGGCATCATAACGTAAAGGAGAGCAGAGAAGGTCCAGCTGTAAGTCACAGTACATAACATTATTTTTCAGTTTCCCTAGAACTGTTTATGAGTTGTTGTTGTTTTTTTTGTTTTTTTTATGAGTTGTTAGGTGATGAGGCTAACAAGTTAAAACGTTTTAGTTACGTTGAATGCAGAGCTTTGTATTAAGGAAAAAAAAAACAAAAAAAACCCCGAAGTGGTTGTTTTGCTTTTAACAGTGAATAGTATGCCTAGCTTCCACACGTCCTTTTCACGAAGCTTTTCAATTTCGTCACTGAAAGCAGGGCTATTTCGGCGTTAGCTGCCTACAATACTTTTCGTTTACTAGGTTAATTGATTTAGGAATGATTTCACATTACATGGGCTCGGAGTTGCCCTGGATGCGTGACTTTGCCAAGCTTAAGCTAACATGCTACGCTAACAGTTTAATGCTAGCGCGGTGTAAAAGCCACGTTGCGACCAAGCATCGACCTAAATAAATTTATATACAAAGATGTGCATGAGGCAATTCTGTCTTACCTTCGTGTGTTAGCAAGGCTGTTGGCAATGAATCCTCGCACACTGCCGTGTCCTTGCACATTGCTTCCAGCATGGTGATTGCAGAGTCCTCCTTTGTACTATTGGTGGTACAACCCATCCGGTGGCCGAGAATGTCGTCCAGTCTTTCATACATTTATTAATTTTGCGGTCATTTCCACTGTGGTTGTTGTGGTCCTTGAGTTTCCTTTAGTCCTGTTTGAGTTTCTTTAGTTTTTCCCTCACCTGCTTTTGTGTGTGTAATGTTAACTCTGCTAGCTTCGCGGTTATTATCGTTTCTTGTTGGACTTTCGAAGTGCCGTTGGGTCTCCTCGTCCCATGTTTGCTCAGGAGAGCCTGTACTTCCTCGTCCGTCCACCTCTCGGTTTTTTAATCCTTCCATTGCCGAAATGTTTGAAGAAAAAGTCGTAGCGCCCGATAGAGTATAGTAAAGAAGAAATGGCGGCTTTACCGCGGGAAAAAAAAAAATCATCTAACCAAAACGACACACCTCCTCACCCAGTCAACCAATCATAACACACTAGACAACACGCCCCCACCTTGTGTAGTTCAGGGTACACCCAAATACCCTCCTCAGGCCTAGGAACTTAGGTAGTACCGTTTCGACCCCCCCAGACCCGGAACTGGTTTTGTGTGTGAACGCAAACTTTGGACAAACTCCCCCGGAACATAGGGAAGTTCCTTCATAAGTTCCTGCGGTGTGAAAGCGCCTCATGTAATTTAAAAAATCCTGACTGATATTATAATAACATTTTTACTGATAATGGAATAACTAATTACATTATTGTAATGTCATCCCTTATTAAATTACTGAGTATTTATTACATTTTCACGTGTGCCTTTTTTTCAAAACTGATAATGTAAAACATTGGTGTCCAAACTACGGCCGGGGGGCCATTTGCCATCTTTCAGTGGCCCGCGGCATATGCTAAAATTAATTATAAAAATTCAAGTAATTAATTAATTAATTTAATTAATTAATTAATTTAAAAAATTAAAAACAAAAAATGTTTGGAGATGGTCAAAGTAAGAAGGGAGGGTGTCGAAAAACACAGGTGCCATTAAAGGTTATTTTAGTTAACTAAAACTAATGAAATAACTAAAACTAAAATTAAGAAAAACAATTTCATTAACAAAATAAAATAAAAATGAAAATGCTTTTTAAAAAACGAGAACTAACTGAAGCTACATTTTATGTTTACAAAACAAACTAAAACTAACTATATTTATAGCAAACATGTCCTTCGTTTTAGTCTTTGGTAATTAATTTAATGCATGAGCCTTTGGGCATGATTTTAAATAAATTTTAGTAGATTTATTTCGATATAAACAGGAATAATGACGTTTGAAGTATGGTGTTTTTTAAATATTGCGCACAAGTAATACACATTAAAAAAAAATATATAATAATAAAATAAAACTAATACTGAAACTAACAAACTAAACTAAAACTAAGCATTTATTAAAGAACTAAAACTAATAAAAACTAACAGAACTACCCTGAAAACTAATTAAAACTATTACGACTCAAAACAAAATTCAAAACTAAATAAAAATTAACTAAAATAAAAATTTCCAAAACTATAATAACCCTACTGCCATATTACAAATACATTGGTTTATATACTGTAGCGTTTTTCTAAATATGCAAAAGCACAAATAAACTAGAAATGCCATTTCTGGGGAAATGGCGTGTGAAGGCTGGAGAGCTGAATGAATACCTGTGGAATGATTTGGAATAATGTTGAATGATGCTGAATGATGTTGAATGATATTGAATGGTGTTGAATTATATTGAATGATGTTGAATGATATTGAATGATGTTGAATGATACTGAATGACATGGAATGAGCTTAACATGCTGAAGTTGGAATGGTTAAAATTCATCCAGAAATCTAGAAGCAGTTGAAGGAAGACAAATACCACAAAAGTAAAAATAAATCAGCAAGAAACAAGAAAACAAGGAAGAAATCAAGTAAGAAATGGAGGAAGTAGCAAGTAATCGGGTAAGCAATGGAGTAAAGTGAGAAGAATTAAATAAGCAATGAAGTAAGGAGGGTAGAATGGAGTAGCAATGGTGTAAGGAGTGGCAAACTTAATAAGCAATGGAGTAATAGTCACTTTGTTGAAATCAGGTCACATTTGCATTAGTATACGAAGCTAGCATTAGCATGCTATTGCTAATATTAGCAATAGCATTCTAATGTAGCATTTGCATTCTAATCGAACATTAGCATTAGCATGTTAACTTAGCATTAGCATGCTAACAACATTAACCCATAAGAACCCACTGTGACGCCAGTGTAACAAACACTTTGAACTCCCCAGTCTCTTTGTTATAAAACGCTATGTCTGACTTTATCCCATTAAAACCCTAAGTGACGCATACTCAACATCCTAGAATGAAGACCATGTGATAGTCATGTGACTCTGACAGGAACTGACTACTCCAATATGGTGGTATTGCTGGTGTGTTAACTTCAAAGAAGCAGACAACATCAAAGACCTGTTATTTGATGCTACAGGTAATTTCAAACTCATTTGACAGTTCCAAAACTTTGTTAACATGTCCTATAGTACACTCAACCTGGTCTCACCATATTTATTGAAGAAACTAATATCAAACCAGGTATTGAAATATCGCTGTGACATACATGTCACATTGGGCAAAAGGCCTTAAAATACGAATGAAAAGTTGATGTGACATGTTTGTCACAATAACAAAAATTGTAATAATCTGCCCAATCTTTTTAGTGGAATCTGGCATATTCAGTTGAAGTATGTTCTGCTTGTCAACTAAAAGTGTACTGAACAAATAGAAACACAAAATAATGTAAAAGTGAAGCATTTTTTGGTATGCTAATATAATATTGCTAACAGTTTTATTATCCTATGCTTAGCCTATAAAAGGAAATATCTAATTATTGTGTATTCTATGCTCTTTTATTTTTAATAATTTTTAGAATGCAGAAGAACAAAAAATACTCTCTTCAAGATGCACTCAAGATTATCATGGGAGATGACAGTGAATTTGAGGGATGTGATGGCAGCTCAGATGATGACCCCGATGACCCCGATGACCCTCTTTACAATCCCAATAGCCAAGACAGGGAAAGTGACGGGTCAAGTGAGTGTGATGATTCAGACAGTAATGAATCAAGTACATCTGATGATGAACCACAACCAAATGCAAGTTCAAGGCATCAAAATAAAAAACAAGGAACAGAAGAAAGAACTGTCCAAGGGAAACAAATCTTTTCTTGGAGGAAGAAACCTTTTGAAATCCCAGAGTGCACATTCAAAGGACCACATCTCACACCTCCAGACAATCTTCTTAGTCCTCTGGAATACTTCAGAATGTTCATAACAACAGAAATGCTTGAATTGCTCAAAGAACAAACAAATCTATACAGTGTACAAAAATCGGAAAACCACAACAATGTAAACACCACTGTAAAAGAGCTGGAAATAATGATTGGTCTTTACCTGCGAATGGGTCTTTGCCAACTGACAGGAAATCGTGCATACTGGGAAAATGACACAAGGTGTCCGATGGTGGCTGACTTCATGTCACGTAATCGTTTTCAAAACCTGCTGACGAATCTGCATTTCACTGACAACACCAACGTATCAAACAGGAAAGCAGAAGATAAGTGTTGGAAGATCCGGCCATGGTTGGATATGTTTCGCAAACAATGTCTAGATATCACCCCAGAAGAGCACAACTCTATTGATGAGCAAATGGTGTCATTCAGAGGGACACACAGTCCAATAAGACAATATGTGAAGGGCAAGCCACACCCTTGGGGACTGAAAATTTGGAGTCGCTGTTGTTCTTCAGGAATCCTCTGTGATTTCATTGTCTACGAAGGTGGCACTAGGAAAACATCTTTACTTGGCATGGGAGGCGATGTTGTGGTCAAGCTGTGTGAAACTCTCCCATCAGACCAAAACTACAAAGTGTTTGCTGACAATCTTTTTTCTTCAGCACCACTGGTACTCAAACTTCTTCAGCAGAAGATCTACTTTGTGGGAACTCTGCGTGGTAATCGCTTGGCTGGGTGTCAGCTTGAAGATGATAAAAGTCTTGCCAAGAGAGGCAGAGGATCTGTTGATGCCAGGGTGGAAAAAGAAGAAAGGCTGGTCATTGTCAAGTGGTATGACAACAAATCTGTTACCCTGATCTCATCCTACTGTGCAGTTGAGCCTCAAGATAATGCTCGACGCTGGAGCAAAACAGACAAGAAATTTTTGGAGGTCAGGAGACCACACATTGTGAAAGAGTACAACACATTCATGGGAGGAGTGGATCTCCTTGATTCATGCATTGCAAGGTGCAAGTACCACATGAGGTCACGGAGGTGGTACCTCTACTTGTTCTGGCACACCATCATGTTAGGTCTGGTTAACGCATGGTTGATCTACCGCCGTGACTGTAAACTACTTGATGTCAAAAATGTACTGCGACAAAAGAGCTTCCAGGCAGAGATTGCCACGAGCCTCATTCTTTTGCAGGCACGAAGAGGCCGACCATCACTCAATCCCACACCTCCACCACCACCGCCCAAAAGGGTTCGGCTTGGAGTTCCAGATGATGTTCGCTCTGACCAAGTTGCACATTGGCCTATGAAGTGTGACAAACGTGGCCGCTGCAAGCACTGCAAAGTCAACGCAACAACCACTCTCTGTGAGAAATGTGATGTGCGTCTTTGCTTCACTGAGGAACGAAACTGTTTCAAGTCTTACCATCAGGTGTAGGCTAAAACACTTTTTTTGTTTTTTGTTTTGCACAACTTTTGTTTTCAGGTCTGTTGTTCAGTTCTCTGTACCCATGGTAGCTTGCTATGAACGCCTCAAAATATGCAGTATTATTTGTTTTTGATACAGTACTATTCTTTTTTACAATTTTTGTACAATTTTGTGACAAAGCAAAACTGAAGAATTTTATATAAAACGTTATTAAAGTCACAGCTGTTGTTGAAATGCAAGTAAAAGGCACTTTTCATGTTACAAGCACTAAAAACTGTTATGTTTACTTATTGTCAAATAAAGAAAATGTTTACCACTAACGCCCAATGTGATATATTTGTAACAACACAGATCTTTAGGATGAAAAAGTGTTATTCTGAAAAAAACATCAGAAATGTGTTTTGTGTGGTCCACTTGGCCTGTAATATATTCCACATAATTTTCCTTTAATGAAAAATGGGTCTGGGTTCTTATGGGTTAAAATTAGCATGCTGACTTAGCATTAGCATGCTAAACTAACATTAGCATGACCATGCTAACATTATCATTAGCATGCTAAGCTAACATTAGCGTTGGCATGCTAACTTAGCATTAGCAGTATCATGCTAAGCTAACATTAGCATGCTAAGCTAAAATTATTATTATGCTAGCATTAGCATTTGCATGCTAAGCTAACATTAGCATTAGCAAGCTAAGCTAACATTAGCATGCTAACATTAGCATTAGCATGCTAAGCTAACATTAGCATTAGCATGCTAAGCTAACATTAGCATTGGCATGCTAAGCTGACATTAGCATTAGCATGCCAAGCTAACATTACCATTAGCATGCTTAAGCTAGCATTAGCATGCTAACTCAGCACTAGCATGCTCACTTCCTATTTCAGGTCACTTCCTGTTGAAATCGGGTCACTTCCTGTTGATATTAGGTCACTTCCTGTTGAAATTGGGTCATTTCCTGTTGAAATAGGGTCACTTCCTGTTGATTTTAGGTCACTTCCTGTTAAAATCAGGTCACTTCCTGTTGAAATCGGGTCACTTCCTGTTGATTTTAGGTCACTTCCTGTTGAAATTAGGTCACTTCCTGTTGATATGAGGTCACTTCCTGTTGATATAGGTCACTTCCTGTTCAGGTCGGGGAATATCCTGGCAAGAATCACAGGCATACCTAATCAATTGGCAAAAATGGCCGCCGCCGTTGGGGGCCAGGTTGGCGAGAAACCTGGGCATATCATTTGTCTAAAATGGCTGCTGTGCATGGTAAGTTGGAAAATGGCCGCTGTGCGTGGTAAATTAGGTGGTAAGATGGAAGAGCTCATGGCATGAATTGGTGGAATATATTGAAGTTGGAATGAAGTGAATCGGATGAATAATGTGGAAGTAAATGGAAAATGTAGAATGTGGTAAATAATCGGGTGCGAAATCGAGAATTTTGGGTAACACGTGAATTTTGGCACTGAAAAGCTGGAAGAGGTCATGGCATGAAATGGTGGAATATATTTAAGCTGGAATGAAGTGAATCGGATGAATGTGGAAGTAAATGGAAAATGTAGAATGTGGGAAATAATCGGGTGCGAAATCGAGAATTGTGGGTAACGCGTGAATTTTGGAATTGAAAAGCTGGAAGACCTCATGGCGTGAATTGATGGAATATATTGAAGTTTGAATGAAGTCAATCGGGTGAATAATGTGGAAGTAAATGGAAAATGTAGAATGTGGGAAATAATCGGGTGCGAAATCGAGAATTGTGGGTAATGCGTGAATTTTGGAACTGAAAAGCTGGAAGAGCTCATGGCTTGAAATGGAATATATTGAAGTTGGAATGAAGTGAATCGGATAAATAATGTGGAAGTAAATGGAAAATGTAGAATGTGGGAAATAATCAGGTGCAAAATCGAGAATTGTGGGTAAGGTGTGAATTTTGGAACTGAAATGCTGGAATAGCTCATGGCATTAATTGCTGGAATATATTGAAGCTGGAATGATGTGAATCGGATGAATGATGTGGAAGTAAATGTAAAATGTAAAATGTGGGAAATAATCGGGTACGTGATCTGGAATTATGGGTAAGGTGTGAATTTTGAACCTGAAAAGCTGGAATAGCTCATGGCATGAATTGCTGGAATATGTTGAAGCTGGAATGATGTGAATCGGATGAATAATGTGGAAGGTAATGGAAAATATAGAATGTGGGAAATAATCGGGTACGTAATCTGGAATTGTGGGTAAGGTGTGAATTTTTAACCTGAAAAGCTGGAATTGCTCATGGCATGAATTGCTGGAATATGTTGAAGCTGGAATGATGTGAATAGGGTGAAAAATGTGGAATTAAATGTGAAATGTAGAATCTCCCATTAAGAATAATGGGGAAAAATCGGGTACGAAATCGGGAATTGTGGGTAAGGCGTGAATCGTAGCATAGCAATAATAATAATACAAGAACGCGTCGCGTGAATTTTTGGAATACTGTTTGAAATTGGAATGGAGTGAATCGGGTGAAAAATGTGGAAGTAGATGCGGGACAAAAAAGTGGTCGGAATAATAACTGAAATGAAATAATAAAGAGTGAAAAATATATGTGTGAAGGCCTCCAGCCTTCACACAATTATTTGTACAATTTTTAGGACTAAAGACAATTTGTCTTCATAACATTATGTGGCCCTTGCGTCCTTCTGATTTTCTGTATGTGGCCCTCAAATAAAAAAAGTTTGGACACCCCTGATGTAAAACATTTGTCTTTATTCAATCTCTCTCTCTCTCTCTCTCTCTCTCTCTCTCTCTCTCTCTCTCTCTCTCTCTCTCTCTCTCTCTCTCTCCCTCTCTCTCTCTCTCTCTCTCTCCATATCCCTCTCCCCCCTCTGGTGATCACTGAGCATAGTTGTCAAACAGTGATGATTGTTTTCTACTCTTTTACGCTTGTAGACTGGCCTGTCAATTACACAGTGCTGGAAACTAAGAGGCAGAGGCGCAAGTGGCAAAATTTCCAAAATGATTGAAAGTAAATGAGAGCCAAAAAAAGGGGTATTTTGTCCATTTTTTCCGAAGCTCGGTAGCAAGTCCTGGTGGTTGGGAGTCACTGGTTGAAGATGTCTATCAGAAAATAGTATGATAAAACATGAGGATAAAGTGGTAGATTAAAGGCTAAATTTTTGTTATTGACCACATGTTACATGGTAATTAAAAATTAAGTTCAGCATTAGTCTTACCATTCATTGTATACAAGTGTTTATGTCTATAAAAACCCAGCTTCTAGATAATTTTTAAAAAGTTTCCACTGAGACACAAAGAAGAGAGTAAACATATTATTAAATATTTATTTTCACAGAATTATTGCAACAAATGCTGCATTGGCCTCTTGCCAATGAGCAAGAGCTACGGTCAACATCCGATGAATGAGGAGACCAATGACATCATTCTGAAACTGTTGAAAGAAGAGTTCAATGTTCCTGTGGCAAGTTTAACAAGAGTACAACGCAATGCTGTAATCAAGTTTTCTTTGAATGAACACACTATCCTTGTCAATGGAAAGACTGTTGTTCAGAAAGGGTCTATCCCAACTAGTGATGCACGATATGAAAAATTTCAACCGATACCGATAACCCATACATTTGTTTTTTAATTATGTGACTGCTGCCCGCAAAGCAGTAGCGAAGCTGTCACATATTAGTATCCAGAAAAACGGTGTTTCTTATTATTTTTCTTTTTTATCCAGAATTTTTCAGAAAAGATGCGGGCCGTACCGTTGAATGTACCGGCACAAATGAGGTATCAAAACATGCGTCTCGATCTGACTCGGCGGGGAACCATTTTTTTTTTCGGAATTTCGAGTTACCATGGCGACGCAATTTCCCAAAAACCCCGCCAAAAAATCCCATAGGAATGAATGGAGAAGGGGGGAAAACATCGACAAATTTAACACCTTTTTCGAAGCTACGCTACGCGCACATACATTGACCGACCGAGACGATTTTTAGCTCATTTTGTTGCAATTTTTCCCATCTTTAGCTCTGTGTCGAATTTTTTTTTAAGAAATGTAAGCGCTCCCTCCTGTGCGGGTTCAAAGACAGGGTGTGAAATGAAGAAAAAAAGGCTTTTTACATTAGTGTGTATTGCGTTTGCTAGAGTGGAGCAATCAGCGCTAGAGTGGAGAGACAAAAAAAATTCTTTCGAAAAATTTCACTTCAACTCGTCACCGTGGCCACAATATTTGCTCAGTAAACATCAAATTTGGATATTTTGTAGTCACAAGGGTCTTCTTTCTGACAAACCCACTTTTGTGCAGCAAAGGTGTCATTTAGTACCTTTTATTTGACTTGAAGCGAGGGGAAGTCGCACTTTTTCGCCCATTGAGCCCCATGTTATTTTCGCCGCCTTTTTTTTGTCATTTTTTTTAAAAGTCGCACGTTTTCAACCTGCTCTAATTTGGTCATTTTTTATCCGATTTAAAAAATGAGAACATGCTTGCGTTCCCCAAAGCCTTGCCGTTCTAACGGGGAATTTCTGAAATCTGTATCTTAAACCGTTGAGTCGTGAGAGCCTTTTGTTCGAAGTGTGCGCTTTCTCATAGAACTCAATTGAAGCAAAATGTTCGCCCACCTGGTAATTACGAAATGTGTGTGCGTGAATGCGCATATTTGTTAAAGTGACAGTAACCCATTTTCAGTTTATTGATTATGGCTTAACTTCCACATTTCTTGATCAATTAAAACCATTCGAATTTTAAACTCTTCAGATCATTCCCTATTTTCGCTTAATAAAAAAAAAATCAAAGCACAATATTATATTTTTGTTTATGAAATGTAATGTAATGAACTGCTATTTAAATGGTGCTTTTTGAGCTATTCTGCCCACTCTCTCACTTCTGCACAGCAACTGCCTCAGCCAATCAGAGCTGCTTGTTGTCATCTACGCCTGGAATTTCCCCACCACCGCCCACACAGAGTGGCGGCCATCTTGGCCAATTGATTAGCTTGGCCAGGGATGCTCACACTACTGTCCATACAGAGCGGCGGCCATCTTGGCCAGGGATTCTCACACTACAGCCCATACAGAGCGGCGGCCATCTTGGCCAATTGATTAGCTTGGCCAGGGATTCTCACACGACTGTCCATACAGAGCGACGGCCATCTTGGCCAGGGATTCTCACACTACTGTCCATACAGAGTGGCGGCCATCTTGGCCAATTGATTGGCTAGGCCAGGGATTCTCACACTACTGCCCACACAGAGTGGCGGCCATCTTGGCCAGGGATTCTCACACTACTGCCCATACAGAGCGGCGGCCATCTTGGCCAATTGATTAGCTTGGCCAGGGATTCTCACACTACTGTCCATACAGAGTGGCGGCCATCTTGGCCAATTGATTGGCTAGGCCAGGGATTCTCACACTACTGCCCACACAGAGTGGCGGCCATCTTGGCCAATTGTTGAGGTGCACCCAGGATTCTCGGCCTCTGCCCGCATGGAGCGGCGGCCATTTTGGTCAATTGATTAGCTAGGCCAGGGATTCTCACACTACTGCCCACACACAGCGGCGGCCATCTTGGCCAA
Organism: Festucalex cinctus; assembly: GCF_051991245.1. Lineage (NCBI taxonomy): Eukaryota > Metazoa > Chordata > Actinopteri > Syngnathiformes > Syngnathidae > Festucalex > Festucalex cinctus. The sequence continues at coordinate 1,975,811 of NC_135415.1, forward strand.
TTGATTGGCTAGGCCAGGGATTCTCACACTACTGCCCACACAGAGTGGCGGCCATCTTGGCCAATTGTTGAGGTGCACCCAGGATTCTCGGCCTCTGCCCGCATGGAGCGGCGGCCATTTTGGTCAATTGATTAGCTAGGCCAGGGATTCTCACACTACTGCCCACACACAGCGGCGGCCATCTTGGCCAATTGATTAGCTTGGCCAGGGATTCTCACACTACTGTCCATACAGAGTGGCGGCCATCTTGGCCAATTGATTGGCTACGCCAGGGATTCTCACGCTACTGTCCATACAGAGCGGCGGCCATCTTGGCCAATTGATTGGCTCGGCCAGGGATTCTCACACTACTGCCCACACATAGCGGCAGCCATCTTGGCCAATTGATTGGCTAGGCCAGGGATTCTCACACTATTGCCCACACAGAGCGGCGGCCATCTTGGCCAATTGATTCCCTAGGCCAGGGACTTCAGCACCACTGCGCACACACAGAGTGGCGGCCATCTTGTCCAATTGTTGAGGTGCACCCAGGATTCCCGGCCCCTGAGTGGCGGCCATCTTGGCCAATTGATTAGGTATGACAGGGATTGACCTAATTTCAACAGGAAGTGACCCAGACAGACCTAAATTCAACAGGAAGTGACTACATTTCAGCAGGAAATGACCTAAAAATGACCTGATATCAATAGGAAGTGACGAAATTTGAACAGGAAGTGACCTAATATCAACAGGAAGTGACCCAGAACTGACCTAAAATCAACAGGAAGTGACCGGATTTCAACAGGAAGTGACCCAATATCAATAGGAAGTGACCCGTTTTCAACAGGAAGTGACCTGATTTCAACAGGAAGTGACCTGAAATCAACAGGAAGTGAGCATGCTAGTGCTAAGTTAGCATGTTAATGTTAGCTTAGGATGCTAATGCTAGGTTAGCATGTTAATGTTAATGCTAAGTTAGCATGCTAATGTTAGCTGAGCATGCTAATGCTAAGTTAGCATGCTATTAAGATAGCATGCTAATACTAATGTTAACTTAGCATGTTAATGCTAAGTTAGCATGCTAATGCTAGTTTGTCATGCTCATGCTAAGTTAGGATGCTAATGCTACGTTAGCATGCTAATGCTAAATTAGCATGCTAATGCTAAGTTAGCATGCTAATGCTAAGTTAACATGCTAATGCTACGTTAACATGCTAATGCTAAGTTAGCATGCTAATGCTAAGTTAGCATGCTAATGCTAAGTTAGCATGCTAATGCTAAGTTAACATGCTAATGCTAATGCTAAGTTAGCATGCTAATGCTAAATTAACATGCTAATGCTAATGTTAGCTTAGCATGCTAATCCTAATGCAAAGTTAACATGTAGGAAGTGACCCAGAACGGACCAGTGCATTCGGCTTTCCACCTTGCAAGAGTCAGCAGTCACATCCAAAATTTCTGCGGGAATTTTTCTAGTATTTAATATAGTCTTCATATAATCTTGACAAGGCGAGGTAAGGTAGGCCACCAAGGCAACAGGTTTATTTCCGGCCAACAGCTGTCTCCTCTCAAACTGAGAGGAGAACAGGGAGTCAAAAAAGTGGAGAACTTAAAGCGCTCCACTAGGGAGGAAAAAGGGCACAAGGCAAAAGGGGTAACTGAAGGCGCTCCACTGGGGAGGAAAAAGCACAAAGACAAGGCAACGTGAACAAGGTCATGAGGACTGTGGGACGCTTCCATGCACTGAACTGTGACACTTCGGCACTGAGGGGAGAATGCAGCTGGCCTTTATTGTGAGTCTTGATTGGTGGCAGGTGTTAGTAATCATGGGCGGGGACCGGTAATTATGGAGCGGCAGGAAGAGCAAGTGACCTGGGGTGAGAGGAGAGTTAGGATTTTCAAAGCAAGGCAGGAAACATGGATACCAAAATAAAAGCATGGGCCGTCACGCCGGTGGCGGCGTGACAAATCTGAAATTTGTTCACCCAGGAATGGAAAAACTTATGTTTTAGTAGCTCTGATTATGACAGCAAACAAATGTGTCTCTTTGAAATGTGTATTTTCTGTATGAAATGGCTAACACAAAATAAAAAGTTAGTTTTTAAATTAATACAGAACTTCAACTGGTTTATCTGGAAAAACAAAACATTAATGTATGTATGCATTATGCAATAGGAATGCATTTATTCAACCCTAAGTGCAATAGTGCATGAAGATGAGGTAGGTGAACGTTTGGTAAAATCATATGCATTGACATTTGTCAACCTTAATTTAAAAAAATTGAAATCAAGTAAATCGACAAAATTGGGATTGCAGCAACCCTTGTGGGTGCATGGGTGGTTATGTTGTTTCCCATGGTCCCGTGAGGGAAACACAGACTGGAAAATAATACATACATACATACATACATACATACATACATACATACATACATACATACATACATACATACATACATACATACATAAATAAAAAAGCAAGCTGCTTACATTCACGTGTTGTGTTGTGGCTTGGTTACAGCCGACAGTAACTGGCATTAAATAGTTAGTTCACTGCTTGGCTTGGCTTTAAAAGTTAAACATAAAATAACAAATGATACGCATCCTTGAAAACCCCCACCCCGAACTGCGGTGAGACTTACGTGTAGTGTTAGTCCATTGTTGTCAAACAAGCTGTGGCCACTTCGGAGGATGCAACATGGCGCCAAATGTGGTATTATATAAATGTGCTAAAAAAAAATAATAATAATAAAAAGTTAATGGCTTCAGATTTGTTGTTGCTGCCTTGCTGGCTTAACTTAGCGCCGTTAGCCTAGCAACATTAGCTGCTACAGCTGTGCCTTATTCAAGTTCATTCAAAACGGCTCTCCTCCGCTTTCTCTCCCCTGTGCTTGCCAAAGGTCGTCTGGATGGTAATTGTCATTCCGCCTTTAGATTTGTTGTTGCTGGCTTGTTAGCTTAGCGCCGTTAGCCTAGCAACATTAGCTGCTGCCTCTGTGTCTCCTTCAATTTCGTTTCGTTCAAAACGGCTCTGCCATGATGAAGGATTTTCAGGTGAGCAAAAGCCTTCTTTACCCCTCTTCGAATCCTTGCTGAAAATGTTTTGAACTTCTGCCATGGAGAAAAACCACCACACTGGTGAGGAGGACATGTTGATTGCTATGTGCTAGTCCAGACAACAGTGTGGGGCGGACCAAGCTTCGGTTAAGCCGTTTTTTTTTTTTTTTTTGCGATGCCGGTCTACAAGAGCGATAGGCGTGATAGATGATGTAATGGTCTATACAAGACATAAGCAGCGCGATATGGTGTATTGTAGGGTCCTCACGTTGCAAACAGTGTACAGACTGGAATAGATATATCGGACCTTTGTATCGGCTAAAATATACATATCGGGCCGATCAAAAATGACGTTATATTTTCCCATATCGGCCGATATTGTATTGGTCCGATAAATATCGTGCATCCCTAATCCCAACACTTGTGATAGAAGAAACAAAAGGCTCTGGGGCAAGAAAACTAAAGTTATGACTAAATGAGCGCTACACAGGCATGAGTGAGGACAGGATTCGGGGTGTTCTAGATGCATCCAAACACTACCAACATCTTCATGACAGATTTTCGAACAAATTATATGGTGTGTGTTGATGACATCATCGTATCTGCGTCCCAGGTTTGTGCACTGCTCGTGCACGCCCAATTCACACTGGCTGCGGAAAGGATGCGGTGCGTTTTCCGTACGGCATCCGCACAGACTGCAATTCACACCGCGTGCATTGTGTGTCCGGAAATCTGCACCCGCCAAGACCACAAGATCACGGGGGTTCACGCTGGAGAGTTGAGTTCACGCGATAACAACCATGTATATAGAGTCCTATTTGTAAACAATCGCCACGTTTTCCTGTTGTCACATCGATATACTTCTGGGACATTATTTCTGGGACTTCTACCATGTGTAGGCACATTTTGTGTTTAAACAGAAACATGTAATTTGCAAGATTTGCCGTGCGACCGTACCTGCTTGCAAAGGTAACACGAGCAATTTGTTTTATCATCTTAGAACTTGTTACAGAGTATGAGGACCCCTCATTGAGGAGTGTCAGCGCATGCGGTCATCGACTGTCAATCCTCAAATACGGGAAAGAAGACAAACGTTCGCCCTTCGACCAAACAGCAGACCTCAATTGTGCAAGCTTTTTAACCCCTGGGCATTATCTTATTTTGAAATGACTTGGTCAGAACCATCAAAAAGCCCAAAACGGGTCACAATAACGCCTAAGGAAAAGGGGAAGCCATATGATGAAAAGAGCTTACGGCGGACGTGCTGTTTACAATTGCCACTTGTGCATGCCCTTGTGATCTTCAAGTGAATACTTGCTCTAAGCCAGGTGCACTGTTTTCATTTAAAATATCATCAAATTTTTTGTTTGCACTATTTTGCACCAGAGAGTACTGACTTTTAGGGTGTATTCAGACCAGACAGTGCAAGTCTGAATACACCCTTAGATTTGCACAAAAAATGTTGTTATCCAAAGTAAATTTATTATGTCATTGTTTTTTTTTAATCCATTTAGCTTCTATAAAGAACTATGTAAACCAGCAAGCAAATTTTTTATTTGACAAAACAAACAAAACAAAAAAACCAAAAACACTAAATTCTATATCGTGATATAAACTGTTACCGTGAAGGGATGCAGTTTATAGCGTGATATGAAATTTGGGCCATATCGCCCAGCCTTTGTTCCATCCTTATAAAGGAGCAGGTTAAAATCACAGAACGATGGAGAGAACACTTTGAGGCACTCCTCAATCACACCACCACAGCTGTGAAGACGTACGTTTAGGGAAGTGAACCCTGGGGTTTCTAGTGTTGCTCAGAAGCTTCTGTATATCTGAGCTGGAATTCTATTCTCCAAAGGAGGTACATCCATCACCAAGTCAGCAGGTCCAGGAAGTCCCTAAGTATATGCCTATGGCTGTATTGTAATTGTAACGATTATCGACTGGTTGTAAGTTTGAGAACTCATCAAAGACAAAGGAACTTCCTTCCGTTGTCCTGAGACACTCCAAAGTAGGGTGGTGGTTGACCAAGAAACTGTCTCACCTCTACATAAAGCCAGCACCCACCCATCTCTGGAATGCAGGAGACTTGACTGACGGAAAATAATAATAATAATGATAAACTTCCGAAATCTCCTTTTTTGTGTGTGTTTTTTTTTTTTTTTTTTTTGCAACAGAGCAATGAATTATGAAATGTTATGTGTTTGCCATTCTGAAATGTTGACCCTATGAAGTATTGTGAAGGAGTACCCAAATGTGTCCAAGCTCTCCAAACATTATCTTGCTGTGCAAGCAACAAGTGTGGCAAGTGAGAGAGTGTTCTCCACAGCAGGGGACATTGTGACTGCTCAAAGAGAATGCTGACATTCTCATATTCTTAAAGAAAAACTTGAAAATGTAAAAATAACAGTTGTCTTGGATGGCCATAAATATGCAAAATGCAAATAGTTCATATTTTTATAACTCAGAGCAACCCTCACTCTCTCTCTACAGATAAAGATGACAACATATTTTTGTTATAGAATAACTTGAAAGAAAAATGTAAATATGACATTATCATTCTCAGGAGGCAAAAAGTCCAAGCTACCTATTTTTTTATGCTCAACTGTTAGGATATACACTCGAATTGTTCTGACTTTGGACATGACAGGTATATTTATTTTTGTTTTGTTTCGTTGCACATTGTTATTTTTGAGTCGTGCGCTCTGCTGAAACTAAATATGACTCAAAGAGCACATATCTTAATTATAGAAAAACTTGAAAGAAGATAGTAAAAATGGCAGTTGTAATTCTCAGGGGATAAAAAGTCGAAATTACTTGTTTGTTTTGTTTCTTAATTGTGTAACTGTTGGGATATAGTTTGTTCAGGCTATATTTGTTCCATGACTTTGGACACAATATTTTTGTTGTTGTTGTTGCACATTATTTTAAGAGTAATGCACAGCACGCTGTTGTTACCAAAAACAGTCACTAGATGGCAGGCACCCTCTGTGACTTTGTTTTTTGTTTTTGTTTTACACTTGACTAAGAACAAGACTGTTAACTTTATACTGTAAAAAAAATATTTGAATTTGATCATTACTGCCAAACATCAATTATCATACATTACGTAAAATTACACAAAAATAATGGAAATTGCATCATCAATATGTAGCCTATCTTTTGAAATAAGATTGACTGTACAATGAATAAAACCAATGATCACAGACTAGACTAGCCTTAGCCTACAAATGGCATATGCCTGTGTCGTTACGGGGATTAAAAAAAAAAAAAAGTAGAATCGTGACCCCAAAATGGAAATTTAAATCAAATCGTGGAGTTGGCGAATTGTGACACCCCTAGAAAAAACTGTTTGTAACACAGAACTGTTGTGTTTTGGTGGCCAACAAATTGGAGAGAGAGAGAGAGAGAGAGAGAGAGAGAGAGAGAGAGAGAGAGAGAGAGAGAGAGTGTGAGAGAGAGAGAGAGAGAGAGAGAAAATCAACTATTTTGTTTAATGGTAAAATATCCTTCCATTTCAAGTTCCTGGAGCGAGGACCCTGAGTAAATTGATGTATGCCACCTCCCTCTTCCTGGATCTCTTCTCTTTTCCAGCATCATTATGGGTGGTTTTAAAATATTAATATGAGAGTGCATTTAGTGGAGAGTAGCTCATATGAGTATTCTCTTGTGACTCCCTATTGAGGTCACTTGGGAGAGGCTGTCTGCTTGCCTGGTTGATTTACTCTAAATGCAACATTAAAAATCCCCTTTCTTTTTTATCTCTCTCTCTCTGTCTCTATTTCTCTCTCTCTCTCTCTCTCTCTCTCTCTCTCTCTCTCTCTCTCTCTCTCTCTCTCTCTCTCTCTCTCTCTCTCTCTCTCTCTCTCTCTCTCGCTCGCGCGCTCTTGCGCTCGCTCTCTCTCTTACCATGTTAGTGCTGTCTTTCTCTCTCTTCTTTTCTTCCTCTCTGGCAGAGGGAGACCCTAGACTGCGAGTCAATCGCCCGGTACATATAGACAGCCATTCAATACCACTTGGTCGATGGCTAAATGTCTGTCAGCACCCCTGATGAATAAACATCACCCCCAGGTACTTAAATGAAAAAAAATAACATAAAAAAATGTTCCAATTTTTGGGACTCGCCCCTGCTGCTGAAAAAAATCCTAGAGGAAACACACACGCACACACACACCCACACACATTATTGTACATATACATTATTGTGAGGACATCCATTGACATAATGCATTTCCTAGATCAGTGGTGTCCAAACTATGGCCCGGGGGCCGTTTGCGGCCTGCCGTCCATTTTTCAGTGGCCCGCGGCATATGCTAAAAATGGCATTTGACTCAGTTCAACTAAATTAACAAAAGTGTTTAGAGATGGTCAAGGTAAGAAAGGAGGGTGTCGAAAAACACAAGTACTATTAAAGGTTATTTTAGTTAACTAAAACTAACAAAATAACTAAAACTAAAATTCAAAAAACAATTTTGTTAAAGAAATTTAAAAAAAAACGAAAATGCTTTTTAAAAAATAAAAACTAACTGAAATTACATTTTATGTTTACAAAACTAACTAAAACTATAATTATAGCAAAAATGTCCTTCGTTTTAGTCTTTGGTGTGATTTTTAGTAGATTTATTTTGATATAACCGGAATAATAACGTTTGACAGTATGTCACATGGAAGTGATATCATCTAGCAGCAGCCAATAGAAAAGCACCTTCAGATGACGTCGCTCCCACTGTGTTTTTTCAATATTGCGCACAAGTAATACACATAAAAAAATAATAATAATAATGATAATACCCCCCCGTGAGCCATTACCTTATCGTGGTGGGGGGGGTTTGCGTGTCCCAATGATCCTAGGAGCTATGTTGTCTGGGGCTTTATGCCCCTGGCAGGGTCACCCATGGCAAACAGGTCCTAGGTGAGGGGCCAGACAAAACATGGCTCAATGACCTCTTATGATGACGACGAATATTGGATCACGGTTTCCCTTGCCCAGACGTGGGTCACCGGGGCCCCCCTCTGGAGCCAGGCCTGGAGGTGGGGCTCGAAGGCGAGCGTCTGGTGGCCGGCCCTTCACCCATGGGAAGAACCCACTCTGGAGTTGCACACGGTGAGAGGCGCAGAGCAGGTGTGGGCATACTTATTGCCCCCCGGCTTGGCGCCTGGACATTGGGGTTCACCCCGGGAGACGAGAGGGTAGCCTCCATCCGCCTTGGGGTGGGGAGAAGGGTCCTGACTGTTGTTTGTGCATATGCATCAAACAGCAGTTCAGAGTACCCATCCTTTTTGGAGTCCTTGGAGGGTGTGCTTGAGAGCGCTCCCTCTGGGGACTCCCTCGTCCTGCTGGGGGACTTCAACGCTCACGTGGGCAATGACAGTGAGACCTGGAAGGGCGTGATTGGGAGGAACGGCCCCCCTGATCGGAACCTGAGCGGTGTTCTGTTATTGGACTTCTGTGCTCGCCACGGACTGTCCATAAGGAACACCATGTTCAAACATAAGGGTGTCCATATGTGCACTTGGCACCAGGACACCCTAAGCCGCAGTTCGATGATCGACTTTGTAGTTGTGTCATCGGATTTGCGGCCGCATGTTTTGGACACTCGGGTGAAGAGAGGGTCGGAGCTGTCAATTGATCACCACCTAGTGGTGTGTTGGCTCCGATGGTGGGGAAGATGCCGGTCCGACCTGGCAGACCCAAACGTATTGTGAGGGTTTGCTGGGAACGTCTGGCGGAATCCCCTGTCAGAAAGAGTTTCAACGCCCACCTCCGGCAGAGCTTCTCCCTTGCCCCGGGGGAGGCGGCGTACATTGAGTCCCATTGGGCTATGTTCCGCGCCTCCATTGTTGAGGCGGCCGATTGGAGCTGTGGCCGTAAGGTGGTCGGTGCCTGTCGCGGCGGCAATCCTCGAACCCGCTGGTGGACACCAGCGGTAAGGGATGCCGTCAAGCTGAAGAAGGAGTCCTATCAGGCCTTTTTGGCCTGTGGGACTCCGGAGGCAGCTGACAGGTACCGGCTGGCCAAGCGGAACGCGGCTTCGGCGGTTGCTGAGGCAAAAACTCGGACATGGGAGGAGTTCGGTGAGGCCATGGAAAACGACTTCCGCACGGCTTCGAGGAAATTATGGTCCACCATCCGGCGTCTCAGGAGAGGAAAGCAGTGCACCATTAACACTGTGTATGGTGGCGATGGGGTTCTGCTGACCTCGACTCAGGACGTCGTGAATCGGTGGGGAGAATACTTCGAAGACCTCCTCAATTCCACCGACACGTCTTCCTTTGAGGAAGCAGAGTCTGGGGTCTCTGAGGTGGGCTCTCCTATCTCTGGGGTCGAAGTCACTGAGGTGGTTGGAAAGCTCCTCGGTGGCAGGGCCCCGGCCGGGGGTGGATGAAATCCGCCCCGAGTTCCTATACCTATCTATATTCTTATATATATATATTCTTATACCTTTGATTATGGACTTTTAAACAGCTTTAATTAAGTGTTTTTTTTTTTTATTATTATTTTAAACTTCCTTATGTTAAATGTTTTAAAGTTTGTTGAATAATGTTTTAAGATTGTTATTGTATGTTCTTTTTAGCAAATTTTGTAACCTATTTTCATTTATTTTTCTTCCTCTGAATGTTAACTACTGTTTCTTGATGCTAATGTGTTATCTTTCCTTGTGTAAAGCACATTGAGTTGCCTTGTGTATGAAATGTGCTATACAAATAAACTTGCCTTGCCTTGCCTTACCTTGCCTTGCCTAAAGACTCTGGATGTTGTGGGGCTGTCATGGTTGACACGCCTCTACAACATCGCGTGGACATCGGGGACAGTGCCTCTGGATTGGCAGACTGGGGTGGTGGTCCCCTTTTTTAAGAAGGGGGACCGGAGGGTGTGTTCCAACTACAGAGGGATCACACTCCTCAGCCTCCCTTGGTAAGGTCTATTCAGGGGCGCTGGAGAGGAGGGTCCGTCGGGAAGTCGAATCTCAGGAAGAGCAGTGTGGTTTTCGTCCTGGCCGTGGAACAGTGGACCAGCCTCAGCAGGATCCTTGAGGGTGCGTGGGAGTTTGCTCAACCAGTCCACATGTGTTTTGTGGATTTGGAGAAGGCGTTCGACCGTGTCCCTTGGGGAGTCCTGTGGGGGGGTGCTTCGGGAGTACGGGGAACCGGGCCCCCTGATACGGGCTGTTCGGTCCCTGTACGACCGTTGTCAGAGTTTGGTCCGCATTGTAAGTTGGATTCGTTTCCAGTGAGGGTTGGACTCCGCCAAGGTTGCCCTTTGTCACGATTCTGTTCATAACCTTTATGGACAGGATTTCTAGGCGCAGCCGAGGCGTTGAGGAGGTCCGGTTTGGTGGCCTCAGCATTGTATCTCTGCTCTTTGCAGATGATGTGGTGCTGTTGGCTTCATCCAGCCGTGATCTCCAACTCTCACTGGAGCGGTTCGCAGCAGAGTGTGAAGCGGTTGGGATGAAGATCAGCACCTCCAAATCCGAGATCATGGTCCTCAGTCGGAAAAGTGTGGCGTGTCCTCTCCGGGTCAGGGATGAGATCCTGCCCCAAGTGGAGGAGTTTAAGTATCTTGGGGTCATGTTCACGAGTGAGGGTAGGATGGAGCGAGAGATTGACAGGCGGATCGGTGCAGCGTCTGCAGTGATGCGGACTCTGTATCGGTCCGTCGTGGTGAAGAAAGAGCTGAGCCAAAAGGCGAAGCTCTCGATTTACCGGTCGATCTACGTTCCGACCCTCACCTATGGTCACGAGCTGTGGGTTGTGACCGAAAGAACAAGATCCCGGATACAAGCGGCCGAAATGAGTTTCCTACGCAGGGTGTCCGGGCTCTCTCTTAGAGATAGGGTGAGAAGCTCGGTCACCCGGGGGGGACTCCGAGTCGAGCCGCTGCTCCTCCGCATTGAGAGGAGCCAGCTGAGGTGGCTCGGGCATCTGGTTCGGATGCCTCCTAGACGCCTCCCTGGGGAGGTGTTCCGGGCATGTCCCACCGGCGGGAGGCCCTGGGGACGACCCAGGACACACTGGAGAGACTATGTCTCTCGGCTGGCCTGGGAACGCCTTGGAATCCCGCCGGTGGAGCTGGTTGAAGTGGCTGGGGAGTGGGAAGTCTGGGTTTCCCTCCTAAAGCTGCTGCCCCCGCGACCCAATCTTGGATAAGCGGAAGATGGATGGATGGTTGAAAAAATAATAATACTCAAACTAACTAAAACAAAACTAAAACTAAGCATTTATGAAAGAACTACAACTAATAAAAATGGAAATTTTTATTTTTTTAATTTTATTTTTATAATTATTATCAATTCAATCTCTGGTGTAATAACCTTATTTATTGATTGATTGAATTATTTTTTATTTTATTATCTGTTCTCATTGCTGCTGGACATGTAAATTTCCCAGAGGGAGCCATCCCAAAGGGATCAATAAAGTCAAGTCTAAGACTAAGTCTAAAAACTAACTAAAATGAAAAATTCCAAAACTACAATAACCCTACTGCCGTATTACAAATAAAATGGTTTATATAACTGTAGCATTTTTCTAAATATGCAAAAGCACAAATAAATTGTTTGTACAATTTTTAGGGCTAAACACAATTTCGCTTCATAACATTTTGTGGCCCTTGCGTCCTTCTGATTTCAAATGAAATCTCTCAATATATATATATATATATATATATATATATATATATATATATATATATATATATGTTTGTATGTGTATATATATATATATATATATATATATATATATATATATATATATGTTTGTATGTATATATATATATATATATATACATATATACATATATATATATATATATATATATATATATATATATATATATATATATATATAGAGAGAGAGAGAGAGAGAGAGAGAGAGAGAGAGAGAGAGAGAGAGAGAAGCTAGATAGATAGATAGATAGATAATGTTCCCTTGTTTTCCACTGCGGTTATACCCGCAATAAATGAAATCCGCGAAATAGTTAGCTTTATGTTTTACATTTATTCTAAATGTTTTAAGGCTCTAAAATCCCTCACCACACAGTTTATACACTTTTCTCATCGAGGCATTTACATTTTCTTACATTTCTCTCTCTTTTTAAAGCATTTTCAATGTCAAACCTCCATGAATTTCATTTAAAAAAAAAAAAGAAAATGCATGCAAAATTGCACTAAAAAAAAGTCCACAATACAGCGAGGCTGCGAAAAGTGAACGGCGTTATAGCGAGGGAAAACTGTATACTGTCTGCCTTTCTGAGACAAAGGGTAAATAAAAAGTATTCTATACACTTGGTAAATACATGATCTACTGTAGTGGTCCCCAACCACCGAGTGGGACGCGGTGGGGCGCACAGTGAAAGAATAGAAAAACAATGTTCTTCCGGTTAATTGAATAGCCGAGGCTTTAAAATGTTTTATTTTGAAATCTGACCGGATTCTCTCTATTTACGACAGACTCTTGAGACATGTCAAGATGCTAATTACTCAGTCGTGTAGCGTTGATGCTAATCGAAAATTTAGCAAAATGAGTAAAAAACAAAAAAACAAAAAAACAGACATATATGGAACTAGGGCTGTGCAATTAATCAAAATTCAATTACAATTTCAATTATTACCCTCTACGATTACAAAATGGGCATAATCGTACAAAAACGATTATTAATCGTAGAGCTGAAACGACATTTCTGCCTCGGATAGCCGCTGAGATAGTTGTAGTCAAGCTAACGGCCGTAACGCATGACAGTACACGGGGCTGTGAGAAACCTAATTTCAAAATAAACCTTACTTTACCAAGTAGTATGTGTATATCAATGCATTGTAACACTTTTATTTTGAAGTTGTTACCGGTAGCGTGTCATCGAGGCTGTAGATGTGCGCCTCAATTCGGAGTTTGTGAACAATGGCAATATCAATGCACCAAACTGTTGGGCCAGACGTCAGTAACACAACTTACTCCTGAAGTCACGTTCAAGCCCAGGTAAGAGGCTAGTAAGACATAATTATGCTGACGTTGTATATTGTACGGCGCCTGTTACCAGCGTTGAGCCGTGACTGCTAGCTAATAGCGAGCTAACAGCAGTGGTAGCCGTCATGCGCAACCCTAAACCGGACGCTGGTTTGGCCGCCTTTTCAGCCGCGATTGAGTTTATTAATGATGAACGAATTGAGTCATTTGAATGGCTCGTCAATGTGAATGATGGGAACCGAGTCTTTATTGACAGCGGACAACACAACCCCCCCGCCTTCCCACTATAGTGCGCCGAGCATTCACTTTCGGAGAGTCGTCTTCGCACATTACCGTCAATCAAACAATTTAGTGGCTCGTTAAGGTCTGTAACAAGCAAAAAATAAAAAATAAAAATAACACTGCTCGCTGCGTGTGTCATTCATGGCAGACGTGAAGAACACAACAACAGGATCGGCCGGCGTACAACAACCACCAAGTAGCACCAAGTTCTAGAAGGGAGTAACTACAGAGTAGATTTGATGACAGCTAGACAATCAAAACACGCTCGCTGGTGCAGTGTACACACGTGCTGGACAAAGTATGTAGTGTTGTACATACACATTTATATTTTCCTGTGTTCTATAAAATCATGAAACCTTATTAGGGCCCGAGCAGCGACCGTTGCGAGGTCCCTACTGTTTTTGTAAAAATTGTTGTTGTTGTTCTTCTTCTTCTTCTTCTTTATTCTCCGCAAACGATCGCATTTTTGAGGACCTAAACATTTACGAAAACTCACCGAAATTTGCACACTCTTCGGGCTCGGTGAAAAATGTGATATTCTGATATTGTCATAACAACGAGACTATAACACCCCCTAGCATAAAAAAATAAAAACCAACCCCGGCACGTTTGACCTAGAGCTACGAAAGCTGGCAGGACGCACAAAAAGTCAATTGGGACCATGTAGCAAAAATGTACAGGAAGTGAGCTATGAATTTTTGAATGTCCAATTTTGGGCCATTTTTGCACATTCACTGTGGTAATCCCTTTCCCCCCTTTGCAAACAGTTTTAATCCGATTGACTTCAAACTTGGCATGTATCATCTCAAGACCTGAGACAAAAACTGGGCAAAATATCTTGACTTTTCGGAATACTATATGTCGGGGGCGTGGCATCAAATATTGCCTTTAAAATTTCATTTGTCCAGAAAGACAAAATGCTTAATAACTCCCATGTTCAAGCTCCAAAAAATCTCAAACTTCTCAGGCAACGTAATAGTCACGGCCTGAAAACATCTATATGATAAAATTCAGTTATACATATAGCGCCACCTACTTCTCCTACTCGTTTCATCCGACTGACTTCAGACTTGACCTGGACCATGTCAAGACCTGAGCCAACGACAGGGGGAAAAAATCTTGACTTTTCGAAATACTATATGATGAGGGCGGGGCATCAAAATTTGTGTTTCGCAATGAAAAAGGATATGCTTAATAACTCCCCGGTACATGCTCCAAAAAATCCTAAACTTGACATGTATGTTTATAGTCAAGGCCTGAAGCTATCTCTATGACAACATTCAGTTATATATGCAGCGCCACCTAGACCCTGAGGCGTGAAAAAAAATATCGCACTTACGGTATTTTTACAAAAATTGTAAACACGTTTCGCAATGAAAATGGATATGCTTAATAACTCCCCGGTGCATGCTCCAAAAAATCCCATACTTCACATGTGTGCTTATATTCAAGGCCTGAAGGTATCTCTATGACAACATTCAGTTATAAATACAGCACCACCTAGCCCTTGAGGCATTAAAAAAAAATACACACGGTATTTTGTACAAAAAATGTAAACTCATTCTAAGTGTGATAACTAAGTCATTTATGAATATTCTTTTACTTTCCACCACTCAAAATGTTCACTGGCATCAGACTTATCCAAACATATGTACTTTTTTATTTATTTTTGATAGCCTCAATGGACATTAAAAGCAATATCGTGAATGAGGGATATGCTTAATAACTCCATGGTACATGTTCCAAAAAAAATCCCACACTTGACATGTATGTTTAGAGTCAAGGCTTGAAGGTATCTCTATGACAACATTCCATTATATATACAGCGCCACCTAGCCCTTCAGGCATAAAAAAAATATACCCCACTTAACGGCATTTTTACAAAAATTGTGAACTCATTGTAAGTGTGATAACTAAGTCATTTATGAATATTCTTTTACTTTCCACCACTCAAAATGTTCACTGGCATCAGACCTATCCAAACATACGTATTTTTTATTTAGTTTTATTTATTTTTGATGGCCTCTATGGATGTTAAAAGCAGTATCGTGAATGAAGGATACGCTTAATAACTCCCCGGTACATGCTTCAAAAAATCCCAAACTTGACATGTATATTTATAGTCAAGGTGTGAAGGTATCTCAATGACAAAATTCAGTTATAAATACAGCGCCACCTAGTCCTTGAGGTATAAAAAAACAAAAAACAAAAAAACAAAACGGTATTTTGTACAAAATTTGTGAACTCATTGTAAGTGTAATAACTAAGTCATTTATGAATATTCTTGTACTTTCCACTACTCAAGATGTTCACTGGCATCAGACCGATCCAAACATATGTACTTTTTTATTTTGTTTTATTTATTTTTGATAGCCTCTATGGACAAAAAAAGCAACATCGTGCAATGAGTACGAGCGATGATGGGTATATATACTTGTAACGATTATCGGCCGGTTGTAACTTTTTGCAACCTCAGTTCCAAAGGAATTCCACTCCTGTGGCCTGGACATGCCACCGTGGGGGGTGGGGAGGACAAGAACATCCCCCACAACAGCCACACATGTTCTGACTGACACGCGCACACGCACACGCACGCACACACACACACACACACACACACAAGTCAGAACAGTAAAAGCCTTCTTAGAAACTTGACTTTCTTATTTTGCAACAGAACAATGAATTATGAAATGTTGTTTGCAATTTGTGAAATGTTGACTCCATGAAATGTTATGAAAATGTTCCATTGCAGTGGCAGATTCTCCACTAAACTTTCATGTGTATGCACGTTTTAAAAGTGTAAGCGAGGTAACATTTCATTTGAGGTATTCAATTGTACGTGTTGCATTGATTGAATTCTGACCTTAGAATCTCAACAAACATGGGATCCAGATTCAATCTGATTAGTCTACCAAAATCCTCTCCAAGCTGGTAACTTTCCACTTTGGTCTCACCGGACCCCTGGTGTGGAGGCCGCCGCCCTCCCAATTTAAAAGCACGCTCCCTGCTTGCTGCTCTCTCTCTTGGCTCCCTCTTTGGCTCCTCTCTTTTGGGCCCCTGGCCCTTCTGTTCCTGCTGCCAGACAAAGAGCTAGCCCAGCTAGCTTAACCTCCAGCACACGGCAACGCACAGAAGCCATCGCGTGTTGCGACAGGCGCGGCGAAACACGCTGCTTTTGGTCCCTGCACAAGGCTCAAACGGACGGTGCCTTTCCAGGCACCCTGAGGCCTCAACCAAAAAGGGCCTCTTCCCAGCCAGCAGGTTGACCCCGTGAAGCTCAGCTGGCCAGCCGGACGAATTCTGCTCCTCTTCTGAACTGAACCTTCTTCATCCCTTCTTCAAACGGGCTTGGCGAGTCTCCATCCAGGGTCCTGCTTCTCAGACCAACCGCATCTGTAAGTGCAACTTTGCAGGTTGATTGTGGGTCCCATGTTGGTTTGATTTAAGAAATCCATCACCTTGGCTAAGACAGTTTCTCTTTTCTTCTCCTTTGATTATTTTTATTATTTTAGTTCTCGTTTCATTTCCTATCATAGTAGTTAGTTTTGCTTCTTTAAATTCTAAGTACATTATCCCACCTAGGTTAGAGAATAAACGTGCACAAAACTCAACACCTGGTTTACTGTGTGTGTGTTTCATCAATTTATAGTGACCTCTAAGCTGAACAAAGAACTCACAAAATTGTAGTAAGGGCACAACCTTCATTTTAATGACTGATTCAACGAGGTTCTCATCTGTTATCCTGATAAAATTATCAAAAAGAGATGTGGTGCGCCGCAGGCAAGCTCAACTTAATTTAAACATTAAGTTTGAGTCTCCTTCAATTACTGAGCCAATTGATTATTAATTTAATAATTAACAATTATTGATTTAATAATTAATTGGACCGATTTCCCTTACATAATGGTGCCCCTTTGGTGAGGCCAATTTACGTTACATATTTTGTGAAACACACACATGTAACAATCCAAAAACAGCTTAGTGCAGCGTGTTCTTCTGGGAAAATTTCAACTCGTTTCCATAGCAACCTAATTAAAACTTTATGCCAGAGCCAATCTGCTGTATAAAAGCAGTGTATTTGAAGCGCTGAATAACAGTCTAACGACTAGTTATTGAGGAGAGAATGTATTTGTCGACTATGTGAATGTTACACACACAAAAGTGGAAGAGTAACAATCACATTTTTTTTATTGCATGCAAAACTTTTTTAGGCCTGGGAATGCTTTTTATAGCTCGTCACGAATTCTGATTGGGTTAAAAATACATTCCAAACCTCACGTGGCGCAATCAGCTTAGCTACCTGATTACGTTACAAGCCTTTAGGCTGAGGAAATAGTCTAGTGCACGAAATTCTGCATTCAGACCACCATTTGAGTCACAGCACACTTCTCAAGGTGTTAAGTTGACTCCCTTTTGTTGGGTTAGCGTAGGGCACATGGTGCTAAAACTGCTAGCCTTTTGTGTAAAACACACGTGTTAAGATCCGCCATCTTTGTAGGCGTATCCTTAACTTAACTGGGATTCAGGTAACCACCCCTTGAAACCAGTCGACCAATAAACTAATTTGAGGGGCGGGCCCAACAGCCAGACTTCCAAGTCGCTCCTCATTTGACTGTGGCCTCCAAGAGGGTCACATCTCACCATATGACCCCCCACTGAGAGCCCAGTCTCTGCCAAATTGTAGCACTGAACAACTAGTTATACAGTTCGCTTAAATTGTTGAAATTAGATTTCCATCTGATTAACACTAAAGTGTACTGTTTGCTTAATATTCATATTGCTACACGGCCAGTTGCCAAACTACAGCCAGTATAGGTGACTCCTGCTTTCTAGCAACTCACGTGTGAAGAGGGACACATCGCGGCCCCCCTCCCCCCGTGAGCCTACTGTCTGCCTTCTTCAACATCGCATTCAAAGCACTTTATAATTTAAATAATCAAGTTACCGTGATTTGAAACTAATCGAGGGATTTAAATTACTCCTGTACCATCCTAATCTATGATTTTTCACTAGATTTAAGACATTCTAATATCACGTGTCTTCGCCACTCTTAAACGTTACATTATAATATTTTTCCTACTCCTGTTTCACCAAGTGTTAACACTGAGTTTAGGGTTAATATTTTTGTACGTTTTGCACTTGTTAATCCTCATTAATTCCGTCGTGTTTAATGAATTAACACCGTTTTACAGTTAGTAGTTTCCCTTTCCCCTCGACGCGAGTCCTTATAGGATACTAGCATCGCGATATAAACCCGTGGGAATTAAAACGTTTCCGTGATTTCTGCTCCTTGATTCATTTAAATTATAATCACGAGTGTCTTCTTAATAATTCGGCGTCAGTGCCGCGCATAACAATCCGCGCAATTATCCGTAAGGAGTGAATTTAACGTTTGACAGATTGACAGCTGGCGACACACGCACGCGCAACTTCCGGTGACGTGCCATTCATTGATAAAGTTTACTTTAGCTGCGTCTTGCTAACAACTTTGCTTGCCAAGTGCTACGATTTTAAAACTTGTGCAAGGTATTTAAAGGCTCGTTTTAAGACACATTCTGTGTCACTTACGAGCGACGGAGTTGTTTTGTCTATGCGGTAAAGTAATAAAACTTTATTGATCGAACAAAAAGTACGACTCCTATACTACACACAGGAGCCTCGTTGCGTTTAAACGCTGACGGTGTCCTCCTGTGGCTATTCACGGTACCGCAGTCGAGGAACTTTTGCCAACAAAATTAAAACGCTTGATAACTTTAATTATTGACTTACCGAAGAGTTTGTTTAAATAATTAACCACCATTTTCAAGTACTTAATTTTGTTTTAATTAAAAGCAACACTCATCCAGTAGTGTATAGCTTTTCTCGTTGTATTAAACGTGTTTACCCAATTTTTAGGCACTTTTGGAAACCTCAATTGAATTAAATGTAATTTTAATTTAATGTGACTGTCCTTAGTAGACTTTTGTTTCCTAAAACCTGTAACCTCAAATGTATGCTGTGGTTAATAGTAATTTAGCAGACTAAATTGCACAACACAACACTTTGTTAAGGGTTCTCAATTATTTAATGCATTGCCATTTAAAATAATTGGTAACATATTTGGATACCATCCTTTAATCTGTGCCTTAAGAATTTTGGTAAAACATTTTGAATCAACTAATTGAGCCCAAAAAGCCAATCTTTAAGCATTAAGCATTTCCAGCATTGTCTAATTGGCTAACAATTAGTCCGTCCAAATTGAGTAAAGTGAGCTTACGCATATCTTCATTGATATCATAATGCTACTTTTTACAATGGATGCTTTGGAAAATCCCCTTGCGACCGTGACTAACAACCTCATTCCAGCCTATGCCGACGCGACAGCCAGCGCAAGCGCAGAGATTCTTGACACCAACATTGCGCAACTCGTTTGCGACGCTCAACAAGGATCGTTAACCCACGAAGATATGGCACAAATCCTCAGCCGACTAATGGTGAATTTAGTGGCTCGGTGGAAATTGAGTGACCATGAACTCGAACAAGTGAAAAGCGTTCTGACAGCAGAACAGCAAATTCACGCCCAAGTTAGCAGCAAGCTAACCGAGTTGGAAGCATGGTTGCATGAATCTGACCGCGTGGACTTGGGAAAGCAAGTTACAAAATTGACACAGGAACTCAAAGTGAGTACACAAACTGCCCGCACGCATGAACAAAATTGGCATAATGCCACATCTGAAATTCGTGAGCTAAAAGAATGCATTGCAGAACTATCAAATCAGCACACTGAAGCCCATTGGATTGATCTCCAAACTGAGCGTGAATTTGACAAGTACTTGCTATCTCTCGCGAATGATGAAATTGCGGAATTAACTCAAAAGATTAGACTTTTGAAAAATGAACGCACTGAAGGAAAAAGACAGACGTTTCGTTTGAAATCTGAGTTGATGGCAACGGAAGAAAAACTCCGTCGACTGCAGCAGCCGTTCTCCAGTACTGGCCAGGATGACGAGTCATCCCAGGCTGAATCGAAATTGCAGCAAGTCCCACAAGGTAACACCAGGTGTCCATTGACACCGTCCCAAACCACTGCTTTGGAGGTCCCCGTTCAGGACCTGTCTCAGGTGAACTCTCCTTTGCATTTTGATCCACCTGTGGTGCGCGCACCTGTTCCTTTTTCAGAGGCTGCCACGTTGTCTGATCTGCTGCAGACTTCCTCTGCAAATCTTGGATCTGCTTCTCAGCCACCTGTGCCACTTCCGGTTCTCACTCGCTCCATGGCAAGCACGTCTCCAAGTGCCGCTCAACACACGCGGTGGCCCCCTCCCTCTGCAGTGTCACTGAGAGGAGCAAGCTCACCTGTCTCTGTGCTTCCACCAAGAAGCACACTTCTTGTTTCGGCACCCCCGCTAGGCGCCACGCCTTCTTGTGTGTTTCCAGTTGCTGCCAACCTTCCTTCTCCTGCTCAACAAGCAGATGCTTCTTCACCTCATCATGTGGCGCAACCAGGCATGTCTACAAAAGAGTTAGACACGATGGCCAAGCACATTCAGAAATTCCAGCCAAAACAAGATTGCTCTGATAACACTTCTGTGTACCTCAAAGACCTTGATTTTCATTTGAGGAGATTCCCACAGGCAACAACGGAAGACAAGATTT
This sequence comes from Festucalex cinctus, assembly GCF_051991245.1. Classification (NCBI taxonomy): domain Eukaryota; kingdom Metazoa; phylum Chordata; class Actinopteri; order Syngnathiformes; family Syngnathidae; genus Festucalex; species Festucalex cinctus. The sequence continues at coordinate 1,996,723 of NC_135415.1, forward strand.
ACCTCATGAAATTGACGTCAACTCGAGAAGTAAGTGATTGGATCGACCGCCAGCCGATCCACATCTTGAATGATTATCGAGCACTGTGTCACGCATTGTCTCGTGAATTTGATGGCCCAGTATCAGCAATGAGCTTTCTGGCTGCCTGGTCAGTAAAACAGGGCCGAAAGGAATCACCCAGCCTGTATTATAGTCGCCTGCGCAAGGCATACTTTGGGCATCGTAACGAACCCAACATGGAAGAACAGGTAGAATTCAAAACAGTCTTTCTGAACAACTTCCACCCAAACACAAGCCGCCTCTTGGGTGTGACAACTTGTCCTCGCACGCGAAGTAGCCTAGAGCTACGTGAACTTGCGTCCAAGGCCTTTGTGTTTTTACGCGAAAACGCTGCTAAATCAGTGGAATCCTCTGTTTACCATGTTGCAGGTGATTCAGACGAAGTCGAACGACAATTTTTGATTTAATAATTAATTGGACCGATTTCCCTTACATACTTTTGCAAAAAATACCAATCAGGTCAACTCATTCCCTAAAAATAAAAAAGGACACTGATTTTTGCAGATCTTAACAATCACCAAAACCCATTGAGCTTGACACACACATCACACTTGGCAAAAAAAAAATCCACATTTAAAGGTTTATCATGCCATGTTAAAAGAAATTTTGCTCCAAATGTGCCAGTACCCCAATGTGCGAGTACCCCAACGTGCAAGTACCCCAACGTGCAAGTACCCCAACGTGGCCCGGGCTGCGAGGGCCCTTTATAGCTGCTCGCAGCTCGAGTTGAATGTTATTTTTTAAGACTATTCAATATGTCAAAAAGAAACAATGATCGGCACAACCTGTGAAGCATCACCAGTCCTACAGAAGTGTTGACTGTGGTGTGAAAGTGTACAGAGAGAGCAAAACTTTATTGTTGATGAAAATACACCTTGAGTCTGATGTACAGTGTTCCCTCGTTGTCCGCTGGGGTTAGGTTCCAAAAAATACCCAGAATTCGTGAAGTTGTTAGCTTTATGTTTTAAATGTATTATACACGTTTTAAGGCTCTAAAACCCCGCACCACACAGTTTATACACTTTTCTCAAGGCATTTACATTTTCTCAAACTCTCTCTTGTTTAAACATTCTCAATGTTCAAACTTTCAGAAATTTTATAAAATAGGTATATATACAGCAAAAGCCATGAAAAGTGAACCGCGTTACAGCGAAGGAACACTTAATTTTTTAAAACATGTCCTCCTTTTTGACCTTATGGAAGTGGCCACCCTACGTGAGGATTAGCGGTTCAGAAAAAGGATTGATATACTGTGCACACTTTGATGCTGACAGTCTGACTAATTTGCCGTTCCTATCACTTATTAACAAACCAGGCTTACGCAAATGTGCTATTTATTTAGCCGCCAAAAATTGCTATTGTGGGTCTGACTTCACTTTAGTTCCATTGAATAAAATCTATGGGAAGAGATTTATCTTGTAACATAAATAATATCCATCCATCCATTTTCTTGACCGCTTATTCCTCACAAGGGTCGCGGGGGCTGCTGGCGCCTATCTCAGCTGGCACTGGGCAGTAGGCGGGGGACACCCTGGACTGGTTGCCAACCAATCGCAGGGCACACAGAGACGAACAACCATCCACACTCACACGCACACCTAGGGACAATTCGGAGCGCCCAATTAACCTGCCATGCATGTCTTTGGAATGTGGGAGGAGACCGGAGTACCCGGAGAAGACCCACGCGGGCACGGGGAGAACATGCAAACTCCACCCAGGAAGGTCCGAGCCTGGACTCGAACCGGAGACTTCAGAACTGGGAAGCGGACGTGCTAACCACTCGACTACCGTGCCGCCTACATAAATAATAATTTATTATTATAGTCTGTTTGGTCCAAAATGAGCTTACATATTATTTTTTTATTTGTCTTAATATTTTCAAATGTTTAAACATATTCTTGCTTTGAACAAAAACATAAATAATCGTTTTGAATATTCAGGATTTCAATTATTACCACAATAATCGTGATTATTATGTTTTCCATAATCGAGCAGCCCTATTTGGAATGTTTCTTTGCAACGGAGAAAAAGTCACAGTCGCCTATGACCAAGAAGAAAAAGTAACATACATGGACTTACGGCGACAGGTGATTCCTACACATGATAGCATTATGGTCAGCGAGTGACTCATGGACTCCTGTGGTGCCTCGTTATATTGGCGCATTTATGGAGGGCGCTGCTCATATAGTTACATAAAAATGGGGCTTAGTTCACATTATTGTTATAGCTACAAAATACCCCAGTTTTTGTGTCGCTCGTATCATTCATAAGCATTACCATTAGTGACCTCACCATATTAAAGCATGTTGTTACCCTTGTTATGGCATTTGTGCTGTATGTAGTACAGGTACATAAAAATACATAGTGGATTTGCGTTTGTTGTTGTTGTTGTTGTAGCCTTTTATTTATCAGCCGCCAAAACACCCTTATGGTGTTTGTGCTGCTAGTACAGGTACATGAAAATGCATAGTGTGTAAATAACCCTCATTACATTTTTTCTTACCGGATCATTGATTTCATTTTTTATTTTGATATTTGTATTGTAAACGGCCACTTCCGATTTTGGTTTAACGCTTTTATTTTTGAAGAGTTATTTCCGGTTTTGTACTCGAGGTAACTTGATAGCGAAGGACGCTGAAAAGTTTGTTGCTCAGCATGGAAGAACGTCCTTATTTTGCCATAGTGGCCCCTCCGAAGAGGCAAAGGGTATTTTTTGTTTAACGATTTGTTTAATATCATTTATGTGTTTGTATATGTACATAGTTTTGATTATTGTTTGCATGGGCATTATATCTTTTCAGCTCTTACGATGATTTGGACCGACTGTAATTTGGACTGAAGGTGTTTCATGGCAACTAAAATGACAAATCATCAGTAAAGTTTCATCCTTGTACGGGGGGCCTGCTACAGTAAGAGCTTCACCTCATTGTGCCGCACGGAGCTGCTCGTTAAGGAGAACAGCAACAGCACTAGAAGCTAGCGGCAGCAACAACGGCTAACGGACACGCCTGACTGTGAGCTACATCAACACGGAAAATGGACGACATGGAAGAGCAAACTCGTAAGCTACAAAAATAAATCGATGAAGCGAGAGCTTTATTGAGTGAAGGAAATACCGAAGGAATGTCAATAAAAGAATTAAAGGACGAAATTGAACGGAAAGAACGTCAGATATGTGAACTGAGCATAATGCAGGCTACAGCCGAGATGCCCAGGCGGTCAGCGCAACCTAGTGTGCTAACGGAAAAAATGCTAGCTTACCAAAGGGATGAGTTGATTAAAAAGGAAAAAAGTATCTAAGTATCAGTATCTATGAACAATGGAAAAGGATTATCAAGACATCCAGAGAAAACCTAAAGTCTGACTGCTCAGAGCAAAAGTTATGTGCTCTGGCTGATGACATTGAAAAGGGAATGCATGACATGACGAAAGTCACACTGTCTCCCTTATAATTTGCAAACATGCTTTCAGGAGAAGGAATCGAAATATGATCTGAGAGAGAATTTTGTGTTTGTTCAGAGATGTGTTAGAACTACACTAAAGTCATTTTCGATCTCCTGTATGGGTGTAAAATTATGGAACTCATTAGATTGTGGACTAACTGGAATACAGACACTATCTGGATTTAGGAAAAAATATAAAGAATTGGTTTTAATTAGTTATAATGAAGAAATTGTCTAACCTGACTTTTGTTTTATTTTTGTGTGTGAGAGCAATAACTCTTGGGTTAATAACAAGGAGGGAGCTGGAACACAGAAATGTAAACGCGTCTGACTATGTTGTTGAAGTGCAAGGACATTCAATCTTGAATTACTTGAAAACAGCATCTGTGTTGAGTGCTGAGAAAAGGACACTCTGCTCCAAACACTTTCGACAAACCAGTATGGATTTAATTAGCTGGTCTCTAAGTGCGTTTGACAAAATCTTTTCTACGATGAGACCTGGACCTACTCAGCGTTCATGTCCAAGTGGAACTCACATGTCTGGATATGCTGAAGATTCCTGGGCTAAGTGGAGACCATTGTGTCTGACAGTTCTGGATTTGGAGGATGTCGAAGATTTGTACCTGCTAGCTGTGCTGGTGGTTATGCTGATGCTGCTTGGGATTGGATTCCACTGGCTGTTTCGTACGTTACGAAACATGTCTGATCGCCAGAAGAATGCAGAGGAAATGGCTGCGGCCACACTGAGAGCCATCACTGGCGTGCAAGCCGGCCGAACCTAGGCCTGTGATGACACTTCTCTGGTGAAAAACGACCTTGCAGCACTCAACCTCGCCATGAACGGAATGAGGAGAGACATGGCCACAAGGTTGCTCGAGCTGGAGAAAAAAGTCGCGATGAGTCAAAATCGTGATGAAGACTGATCTGAGTGACGGAGGTGTCGGACACATGGTTTTCACTATGCCCAGTTATCTATAGCTGCTGGACTGTGATAATCCACATGGTACTAATCAACAAGTGATCAACAATTAATTTGAACGAATCTTCTCTCATGATCTACTTACGATCAAATCACTGGTGAAGATGAACTGATTGAACTTTCTATAATCCATTTGCCTGAATCAAAAGTTTCCGAATGTAATCAACTGGATAATCAACTTCATGGACTTGATGAACTGTGTGAAATTTTATCATCTCTGCTGATCCTTAACTATAACTCTTGATTTTATGCGTCCTAGATTAGTATGGGGGTGGGAATTTATAAGCTTTTTTGCTTCTTCCTGCCAGCCCTTTTTCTTTTCGGTTATCATATGTTAAAATTGTATGTTGAATATGTTTGTTTGTCACAATGCTGTCCGAAAGGAAAAATGAACAAATAAATCAAATCAAATCAAATCAAATCAAAGTGTACAGTGAAATAAGGGAGCGTACTTCGCCATCTCCTGAAGCAAGACGCAAAATGGATGCCTGTGAAGCAGTAACTAGCGACATTATGAGAATAATGAATGAACGTATAGCAGCAATAGACGAGTTTGATGCAGATAGAGAAAGGCAACGCCTTCATCAACTCCTGTCAAATGAGTATGCTCATTCAATTTATGGTACAGCTTCACTATCAGTTGCCGATTAGACACCGCAAGCATCACAGTCAAAAGGATTGAGGCAGCTGCAGAACTGGCAGCGAAGGAAGCAGAATATAAAATGATACAGGATGAAATTAAGCAAAAGGAGAAAATAAGAGGCACAGAGGAGCAATACAGAAGAGAATTAGAAGTTCAAAAATTGGAACTTGAGCGTTTAAAGTCAGAAAGGGAAATGCAAGCTGCTCGTGCTAAACTTGAGACTTATGACAGAGAAATAAGCATAGATATGGACAATCAGCAAGTTCAGAGCACAATGACTTTCAATGTTGAACATCAACCAATATCTGAAGTATCTGCAGCCCCTAGCGGCTTACCTCGCCCATTCATGTCACAAAACAATATGTATATCGCTGCATCTCCCAATGTGTCTAATTCAGGTCCTCAAGCTGCCACACCAACACCTCATACAGACATTTCCCAGTTGGCCCAAGACAGCATAGCGATAAACAGAATCCCAGTGCCATTGCCCACAGTTTTCAGCGGAGATCCAATCGCCTACGTTGAGTGGAAGGCCTCAATCATTTCAGTCGTGGACTGCAAAAGCATTTCATCGGCTGAAAAATTTAACTTGCTAAAAAGGTACGTCACTGGCTCAGCACAAAGTTGTCTTGAAGGCACATTTTACCGCAGTGATGAAGAGGCATACAAGGATGCGTGGCAAAAGCTTGAACAACGTTATGGACAACCTCTTATTATTCAAAGAGCTTTTAGAGACAAGTTATCAAAATGGCCCAAAATAAGCTCGAAGGATGCAGAAGGGTTACGGACATTCTCAGACTTTTTAAGTGCATGTCTCCATGCCACACCCCATGTAAAGGGCCTCGAGATATTGAGTGACTGTGAGGAAAATCAAAAGCTGTTGCAGAAAGTTCCAGAATGGTGAGCAGCTCGTTGGAATCGGCATGTCACAGTCACACTCATGGAGGGCAAAGATTTTCCTTCTTTATTGGACTTTGCACAGTTCGTAACAATTGAGGCAGCGATTGCATGTAACCCCGTCACCTCTTTACACGCCCTACACTCATGCAGCGCATCTTACGAAAAAAGGAACACGAAAAACATTAAATCAAGTGGACTCACACAAGCCATTGCAATGCGAACCACTGTGGACAATGACAAGACAAGTACAAGCAATGCAAAATTAAAATCACCCTGCATATTTTGTAAAAATGAAGGACACAATTTGCCTAAGTGCCCAGACTTCTCAAGCAAGTCCCTTGAAGAGAAGTGCACATATATTAAGGATATTAAACTGTGCTATGGCTGCTTAAAGGTAGGCCATAATGCAAAGGATTGTCGACATCGCCACATTTGTGGAATCTGTAAGAAAAGGCATCCTACTTGTTTGCACGATGAAAATCACAAGTCAAGAGAAAAATCTCCAAGCCCTGTTATTGACGCTCCAAGCACTCCAAGCGATACAACAACCACAGCAACGGCTCTCAGTGTAACTAAGGTGGGTCAATCAAATAGTACATCCATGATAGTCCCGGTATGGGTGTCCACAGTGCAGAATCCATTAAAGGAACAGCTAGTGTACGCGCTATTAGACACACAAAGTGACAGTACATTTGTCAGTGAGGAAGTTAGCAACCAATTACAAGCAGACACTGACCCTGTAAAGTTAAAGTTAACAACCATGATGGGTGTACACTCAATTGTGAAGAGTCACAGAGTATCTGTCCTATGTGTGAGAAGTTACGACTCAGACACTCGCATTGATCTTCCTCCCTCATACATGAAGGACTTAATTCCAGTTAATTATAACAATATACCTACTAGGGACACAGCAAAACAATGGCCACACCTCGCCGAGATTGCTGACAAAACACACCTCTCCTGAATTGTGATGTTGGACTCCTCATCGGATTTAACTGCCCGAGAGCTTTAGCTCCAAGACAAGTTCTACTAGGAGAAGTCAATGACCCATACGCAATCTGCACAGATCTCGGGTGGAGTATTGTGGGTGGCTCCACTCAATGAAACAGAAACAAGTTTGTGCCACAGAGTTACAATAAAAGAACTGCCACATGTAACTCCCATGGACGTGCTTCATGTGTTCGAGTCAGATTTCAAGGACACAAAAGCAAGTGACAAAACAGTCTCACAAGAGGATCTCATGTTCCTGAACAAGCTCAAGGAAGGAATAAGGAAAAACGAACAAGGACACTGTGAGATGCCTCTACCATTCAAACAAAGACCACAGTTACCAGACAACAGAAAGGTTGCTGAAATCAGACTTGAACACTTAAAGCGAAAGTTCAACAAAGATGCTAAATACAAAAACGATTATGTAGCCTACATGAAAGACATTATTGAAAGGGGTGATGTTGAAGAAGTACACAATGATGGAAAGCAAGCTGAACAATGGTACATCCCCCATCACGGGATTTATCATCCCAAAAAGCCCACTAAACTACGTGTCGTGTTCGATTGTTCAGCTAAACACGAGGGTACCAGTTTGAACGACCATCTTCTTCAAGGGCCAGACTTAATAAACAATCTAACAGGCATTTTACTGCGATTCAGGAAACATCCTATTGCTCTAATATGCGATATAGAAAAGATGTTTCACCAGTTTCATGTCCTTTTCATGTTCTTCAAAGCATCCCGCCTTCTGAGTGTGCTGTGGACACAATCACAAGGGACCTGACATTCACAAACCTGCCACAAGAACGAACCTTGGGCATTCTATGGAGTATAGAAAAGGATTGTTTCAGATTTGACAATACTTTAAAAGAACAACCAGCAACACGGCGAGGCATTTTATCTACTGCTGCATCCATTTATGACCCCCTTGGCTTCTTGGCCCCATACGTGCTTAATGGAAAAAAAATCTTGCAGGAAATGTGCCACCAAGGTATCAACTGGGATGACGCCTTGCCAGAAGCACTCAGGCCAAGGTGGGAGAGCTGGCAACGTGACTTTGCCAACCTTGACAAGGTAAACATACCTCGCTGCTACTTGCCTGATGGTTTCGGAGAGCTTGAAGAAATAGAACTGCACCACTTTTCAGATGCAAGTAAAAGTGGTTATGGACAGTGCACCTATTTAAACTGAGGCTAAGCCATTTGGCTTTGCTACCATCTAGCCCCATAGGGGTAAGGAAAACCCTGGGGTTTGAAGTGTTAAGGGCAATAAATGCTAAAGGGGAGATTCACTGTTCACTAGTAATAGCTAAAGCCCGTGTTTCTCCTACCAATCTGACTCCAATTTCCAGACTCGAACAATTTGCAGCCGTAGTTTCAGTCGCAATCAGCAACATGTTGGGAGAAGAACTTCTCTATGCTCAAGCCAAAGAATATTTCTGGACTGATTCAAAGGTAGTTTTGGGCTACATAAATAATGATGCACGACATTTCCATACTTTTGTAGCGAATAGAGTCCAAAGGATTCGCCAAAGTACCAACCCTCAGCAATGGTTTTATATACCATCAGAAAAGAACCTAGCCGATCAAATGCATCAAGGGGTAAAACTGTCACTGAACTTGTCGGACTGGTTCAGTGTTCCTTCCTTTCTCTGGAAGAGAGACCTGGAAGAGACACACGATGTAGAGCTGAATTTGTCTATTGGAGACCCAGAAGTCAGAAAAACTCAGACTCTACTAACAAAGGCTACTGAACCGTTTAGTCTTGCAGAATGCTTGTCCAAATTCTCATCATGGTCCAAGGCAGTGAAAGCTGTAGCATGTCTCAAAAGAAGGGCTAGGAAAGTCAAATCAAATGCACCTGCTACAGTGAATGATCAAGAATGTGCACTACACGTCATCATTCAGGACGTGCAAAGACAAACATACGGAAAAGAGATCAAACTGTTGACCAACGGCAGTCAGCTCCCACGGCATAACAAACTGTACCACCTTGACATTTTCTTGGATGCAGACTCCTCAAGGTGGGAGGGAGAATTTCATCTATCAAAGACTCATTCAAACACCCTATTGTAATTCCAAAGGAACATCATGTGACCAAACTCATTATATCTCAATGCCATGATGAAGTAAAACACCAAGGAAAAGGATTCACCATTAATTAAATCAGATCTAGTGGCTACTGGATCCCTGGAATGAGCAGAACTGTTGCTTCTTTCATCCGCCGCTGTGTGACGTGTCGTAGACTACGTAGTGCTCCAGAGGGGCAGAAAATGAGCGACTTGCCTGTTGAACGGTTGGAGCCATCTATGCCCTTCACATACTGCAGCCTGGACTGTTTCGGTCCGTTCATCACTACAGAGGAAAGGAAACAACGAAAACGGTATGGACTTTTGTTCACCTGCTCTTGCTCCCGCGCCATTCACATTGAATTGTTGGATGACTTGTCTACAGACGCATTCTTCAGGTGCAGACGTGAAGGCTGTTTGTAAACATGAACCCACGGAAAAGATGAGACAGATGCTAGGCTAACAGTAGACCTTCCTCGTGGAGACTGCAACTCTACAACAAGGTACAATTTCGTGAACATTTATTTTGATACAGTATTAGGGCGTCTTTAAGATAGGGGGATCTTTAAGATAACCACAGAAGCAGCTCATTGTGACGACGAAAGACAACCTATCAAAAGGCAGCATCCCTATGGAGTAAGATCACTGTCAAAAAGACGTATGTGTGATTTGAGATTCGTATCCATAATAGAAACGATCCGTGTGTTTTCAATGTTTTCATGTGAATACAAATCAAAATTGCGTGGGTGTGAATTAATTTATTGTGACTACAAATCTAAATAATGGGGGTTTAAATTTTTTTCTTGTGACTACGAATCTAAAATCTGTGAGTGTAATGCCTTTTCAACACAACTCTACTCGACTACGAAGCTTGACTCCATGCAAGTTCACGGCTGTGCACGAATCTTCTGTGGATTGCATTTTACGAGTACGACTTTCAATATGCAAATTTGGATGACGTCACGCGTGGATCACAGAGGAAACTAGTGAAGCACAGATTCCTCCTTTTGCGATTGATGATGATTCAGCTAGATTTGTAAAAATTGGGATACCTATCAGCCTAAGACTAACAAAAAAGTATTCTATAGCCATGTGCCAAGCCATTTTGATTTTATTTTGTTAATTGTGCATCATTTTTGGCCTTTCCATGAAACGTTGCAAACACAAAGCATGGCAAAAACATTTACAATTTAGACAGCTTCTTATTTCACAGTACCCCAACATGCCAGAATCCCGACGTGCAAGTACCCCAACGTGGCCCGGGTTGCGAGGGCCCTTTATAGCTGCTCGCAGCTCCAGTTATTGTTAGGGCCGCCGCTGTGAGGCCCTATTGTTTTTGTAGGAATTCTTCTTATTAGGGCCTGAGCAGCGGCGGCACCGGCGGCGGTGCCGCTGCGAAGGAATTCTTCTTATTAGGGCTCGAGCAGCGGCGGCACCGGTGGCGGTGCCGCTGCGAGGCCCTATTGTTTTTGAAGGAATTCTTCTTCTTCTTCTTATTAGGGCCCGAGCAGCGACCGCTGCGAGGTCCCTATTGTTTTTGTAAAAATTATTAGGGCCCGAGCAGCGACCGCTGCGAGGTCCCTATTGTTCCTGAAGGAATTCTTATTATTAGGGCCCGAGCAGCGACCGCTGCGAGGTCCCTATTGTTCCTGAAGGAATTCTTATTAGGGCCCGAGCAGCGGCGGCGGCGGTGCCGCTGCGAGGCCCTATTGTTTTTGTAGGAATTCTTCTTCTTCTTATTATTATTAGGGCCCGAGCAGCGGCGGCGGCGGTGCCGCTGCGAGGCCCTATTGTTTTTGTAGGAATTCTTATTATTATTATTAGGGCCCGAGCAGCGGCGGCGGCGGTGCCGCTGCGAGGCCCTATTGTTTTTGTAGGAATTCTTCTTATTATTCTTCTTTTTCTTCTCCGCAAACAATCGCATTTTTGAGACACTAAACGTGAACGAAAACTCACCAAACTTTACACGCACATCAGGCCTGGCGAAAAATTTGATATTTTAAAGTCGCCATACATGATAACAGAAAAATGGCTCCTTAGCGCCCCCTACATAGGTTAAACGGATCCCTGTCCCGCTACGATTGTCCGACGGCTATGAAAATTGTGTGGCACCTGTAGCACATCCCAATGAACAAAAACCTCTTTGAAGTGTGTACCCTAAAATAGACAGAAAGTGAGGTATGAGTATTTAAATGTCCAATTTTTGCCAATTTTTGCACATTTACAGGGGTCATACTTTTGCCCACTTCTCCTACACGGTTAACCCGATTGACTTCAAACTTGGGATGTACCATCTCAACACCTGGGACAACATCATTGTGAAAAATGAAAAGTTTTTGATATACTATATGACGGCGGCGGCGCATCAAATTTAGAGTTTAAAAATTCTTACTTCACGAAGCATTGCCGGTTGTACGTTTAATCTAGAGCTACGAAAATTGGTACACATATGTAACAGGCTATGACCTACAAAAAACTCTTTTTGAACCATATGCTAAACCTAACAGGAAGTCCACCATTTTGATTTATTTTGGAACGTGTTGCCATTTTTTTGGCCATTTCATTGGGGTCTTATTTTAACGAACTCCTCCTACAGTGTTTATCCGATCATCTTCAAACTTGGTGTGATTCATCTTAAGATGTTGAAGATGAAAAGTTATTGAAAGCTTTGTATTTCGTCGCACACTGTTGTCATGGCATGCACTGTTTTTAAAGGAAAAAAAATATCCTTAAAGAAGCATTCCCATTTGTACGAAGCAGCTAGAGCTACGAAAATTTGTAGACATATGTAACAGCCCAAGATGTACAAAAAAGTCTCTTGGTGCCCTGTGCTAAACCCAACAGGAAATCCCCCAGGGGCCGGGCATCACATTTTGAGCTAAAAAACTCCTCTTTAACAAAGCATACCCGGCTGTACGTTTCACATAGAGTTACCAAAATTTGTAGAGGTATATAACAGCCCTCGAGGTACAAAAAACTCTTTTTGAACCATATGCTAAACCTAACAGGACGTCCGCCATTTTGATTTACTTTGGAATGTGTTGCCATTTTTTTTGGCCATTTCATAGGGGTCATATTTTAACAAACTCCTCCTACAGAGTTTATCCGATCATCTTCAAACTTGGTGTGATTCATCTTAAGATGTTGAAAATGAAAAGTTAGTGAAAGTTTTTTATTTCGTCACACGCTGTTGTCGTGGCATGCACTTTTTGCAAAGGAAAAAAAATCTTATTAATGAAGCATTCCCAGTTGTACGAAGCAGCTAGAGCGACGAAAAATTGTAGACATATGTAACAGTCCAGGATGTACAAAAAAAGTCTCTTGGTGCCATGTGCTTAACCCAACAGGAAGTCCCCCAGGGGCCGGGCATCACATTTTGAGCTAAAAAACTCCTCTTTAACGAAGCATTCCCGGTTGTACGTTTCACCTAGCGCTATGATAATTTGCAGGCATACATAAGAGCCCATGATGTACAAAAAAAGTCTCTTGGAACCATGTGCTAAACCAAACAGGAAGTCTGCCATTTTGATTTATGATGGGATTTGTTGCCATTTTTTGTGGCCTTTTTCAGGGGTCATATTTTAACGAACCCCTCCTACAAAATTTATCCGACTGTCTTCAAACTTGGTATGTTTCATCTTAAGATGTTTAAGATGCAAAGTAATCGAAAGTTTTTTATTTTGTCACACGCTGTTGACATAGCAATGCATCGAATTGCACACCATATTTTGCGTTTTGATTAAACAGACAAAGCATTCCCGGTTGTACGTTTCACCTAAAGCTATGATAATTTGCAGGCAAACATAAGAGCTCAGGATGTACAAAAAAAGTCTCTTGGAGCCATATGCTAAACCAATCAGGAAGTCCCCCAGGGGCCGGGCATCACATTTTGAGCTAAAAAACTCCTCTTTAACGAAGCATTCCCGGTTGTACGTTTCACCTAGCGCTATGATAATTTGCAGGCATACATAAGAGCCCATGATGTACAAAAAAAGTCTCTTGGAACCATGTGCTAAACCAAACAGGAAGTCCACCATTTTGATTTACGTTGGGATTTGTAGCCATTTTTTGTGGCCTTTTTTAGGGGTCATATTTTAACGAACTCCTCCTACAAAATTTATCCGACTGTCTTTAAACTTGGTGTGCTTCATCTTAAGATGTTTAAGATGCAAAGATATCGAAAGTTATTTATTTTGTCGCACGCCGTTGTCATGGCGATGCATTGTTTGCCAAGTAAAATGCTGCTTTTTTGTTTTGGTCTAAACATGTGCAAAAACTCATGAAACTTTACACACACATCAGGCTTGTCATCAGCATGAATATTTTAGAGATTTCTTATTCAATTTGCAATAAATGGTTCAATAGTGCCCTCTAGACATTTTTATGAAGCTTTTGCAAATGTTTTGTGTTTTATGATTCAGCTCGATTTGTAAAAATTGGGATACCTATCAGCCTAAGACTTACAAAAAGGTTTCTAAAGCCATATGCTGAATCAAAAAGGAAGTCTGCCATTTTGATTTACTTTGGTATTTGTAGCCATTTTTTGGGGCCTTTTATAGGTGTCATATTTTCAACAGAACTTATCAGATCGTCTTCATTCTTTGGCGTGTTTCATCTTAAGATATTTAAGATGAAAAGTTATTGAATTTTTTTATTTTGTCACACTCCTTTGCTGTAGCCATGCATTGTTTGTGAAGAAAAATGCTTTTTTGAGAGTCTAAATATGGGTGAAAACTCACAAAACTTTGCACACACACCAGACCTGTCTGGAACATGAATATTTTATTTAGAGATTTGTTGTGCAATTTGTAATAAATGGCTCAATAGCGCCCTCTAGACATTTTTATGAAGTCTTTCCGATTATATGATTCAGCTAGATGTGTGAATATTGGCAGGCATGCCGAATATATTCAAAAAGTATTCTATATAGCCATGTGCCAATCCATTTTGATTTTATTTTGTTAATTGTGCATCGTTTTTGGCCTTTCCATGAAACTTTAAAAACACAAAGCATGGCAAAAACGTTTACAATTTAGATGGTTTCCTATTTGACAGTACCCCAACATGCCAGTACCCCGACGTGCAAATACCCCAACGTGGCCCGGGTTGCGAGGGCCCTTTATAGCTGCTCGCAGCTCTAGTTAGGGCCCGAGCAGCGACCGCTGCGAGGTCCCTATTGTTTTTCGTTCGAATTATTATTATTATTATTATTATTATTATTATTATTATTATTATTCTTCTTCTTCTTCTCCGTAAACGATCGCATTTTTGAGGACCTAAACATTCACGAAAACTCACCAAACTTTGCACACTCCTCAGGCCCGGCGAAAAATTTTATATTATGAAGTCGTCATAACAACGCGACTCTATAGCGCCCCCTAGCGAAGAAAAATAAAAACCAAGCCTGGCACGTTTGAGCTAGAGCAACGAAAATTGGCAGGCACGTGTAGCACCCCGAGACGCACAAAAAAGTCTATTGGGACCATGTAGCTAAAATGTACAGGAAATGAGCTATGAAAATTTTTATGTCCAATTTTGGCCTATTTTGGCACATTCACTGTGGTCATGCTTTTTCCCCCTCTGCAAACATTTTTCATCCAATTCACATCAAACTTGGCATTTATCATCTCAAGACCTGAGAGAACAACTGGGCAAAAAGTCTTGCCTTTTAGAAATACTAGATGATGGGGGCGGGGCATCAAATATTGTCTTTAAAATTTCATTTGTCCAGAAAGAGCAAATGCTTAATAACTCCCATGTTCAAGCTCCAAAAAATCTCAAACTTCTCAGGCAACGTAATAGTCACAGCCTGAAAACATCTATATGACAAAATTCAGTTATACATATAGCGCCACCTAGTGGTTACAATAAATGTCATACTTTACGTTTTTAGCTACTGTGCTGAGCTTGTTGAAGGGATCCATTTGAAAATTGGTCAGAAAAGCCTTAAGATGTTGATCATGCCCCACACCGAATATTGTAACTTTTCGTCAAAGGGCGTGGCCGCTACGGTGACGCAAAATCTGAAGATTTTTCGTGAAAATAAAAGCTGCATTAACTTGACCGAGATGATCCTATCTTCTCAAAATTTCACACATTTGATGAGAGTCCAGCTCTAAAGACATCTACTAACTTACATTTCATCTAACTGATAGCGCCACCTAGTGGCAATTTTTTTTCTTGCGAATTTTCTTCTACGTTTTTCTCCAAACACGTTAACTGGACCTACCTCATATTTGCTCAGAGGAGGGTTTCGGCCTTCATGATGTCACAACACGAAGTTTGTGAGTTTTCGCGAATTGCTGTAGGCGTGGCTAACCGCTGTTCGCCAAGAAAACAACGCCAGTTTTAAGGGTCTAAACATGCACAGAAACTCCTGAAACTTGGCGCACACATCTGGCCTGGTAAAATGAGCAATATTTTATTGTTGATTGTGCTATTTTTACAAAAATGACTCAATAGCGCCCCCTCGAAATTTTTAACGAAGCAGCCCCGGTTGTACGTTTAAGCAAGATCTTTGGAAATTTTTAGGTGTATGAGGGAGCCCAAGACCTACAAAAAAGTCTCTTGTACCCATATGCTAAAATGAACAGGAAGTGAGCTACGAATTTTTGAATGTCCCATTTTTGACGATTTTTGCACATTCACAGGGGGCAGACTTTTGCCCACTTCTCCTACACGTTTCATCCGACTGAGTTAAGACTTGGCCTGGACCATGTCAAGACCTGAGCCAACGACAGGGGGAAAAATTTTGACTTTTCGAAATACTATATGATGAGGGCGGGGCATCAAAATTTGTTTTTCACAATGAAAAAGGATATGCTTGATAACTCCCCGGTACATGCTCCAAAAAATCCCAAACTTGACATGTATGTTTATCGTCAAGGCCTGAAGTTATCTCTATGACAACATTCAGTTATATATGCAGCGCCACCTAGCCCTTGAGGCATGAAAAAAAAATACCCCACATACGGTATTTTGTACAAAAAATGTACACTCATTCTAAGTGTGATAACTAAGTCATTTATGAATATTTTTTTAGTTTCCACCACTCAAATTGTTCACTGGCTTCACACCGATCCAAACGTATGTACGTTTCCATTTTGTTTTATTCATTTTTGATTGCCCCTTTGACAATAAAAGTAACATTGTGCAATGAGTACAACGAGCGATGATGTGTATATACACTTTTACAAAAAAATACCAATCAGGGCAACTCATTGCCTAAAAATAAAAAAGGACGCTGATTTTTGCAGGTCTTAACAATCACCAAAACCCGTTGAGCTTGATACACACACTGGCAAAAAAATATTCTAAATGTAAACGTTTATTATGCCATTTTCAAAGAAATTTTGCTTCCAATATGCCAGTACCCCAATGTGCCAGTACCCCAACGTGCAAGTACCCCAACGTGCAAGGACCCCAACGTGGCCCGGGCTGCGAGGGCCCTTTATAGCTGCTCGCAGCTCTAGTTAGGGCCCGAGCAGCGGCGGCGGCGGTGCCGCTGCGAGGCCCTATTGTTTTTGTAGGAATTCTTCTTATTATTCTTCTTTTTCTTCTCCGCAAACAATCGCATTTTTGAGACAATAAACGTGAACGAAAACTCACCAAACTTTACACGCACATCAGGCCTGGCGAAAAATTTGATATTTTAAAGTCGCCATACATGATAACAGAAAAATGGCTCCTTAGCGCCCCCTACATTGGTTAAACGGATCCCTGTCCCGCTACGATTGTCCGACGGCTATGAAAATTGTGTGGCACCTGTAGCACATCCCAATGAACAAAAACCTCTTTGAAGTGTGTACCCTAAAATAGACAGAAAGTGAGGTATGAGTATTTAAATGTCCAATTTTTGCCAATTTTTGCACATTTACAGGGGTCATACTTTTGCCCGCTTCTCCTACACGGTTAACCCGATTGACTTCAAACTTGGGATGTACCATCTCAACACCTGGGACAACATCATTGTGAAAAATGAAAAGTTTTTGATATACTATATGACGGCGGCGGCGCATCAAATTTAGAGTTTAAAAATTCTTACTTCACGAGGCATTGCCGGTTGTACGTTTAATCTAGAGCTACGAAAATTGGTACACATATGTAACAGACTATGACCTACAAAAAACTCTTTTTGAACCATATGCTAAACCTAACAGGAAGTCCACCATTTTGATTTATTTTGGAACGTGTTGCCATTTTTTTGGCCATTTCATTGGGGCCTTATTTTAACAAACTCCTCCTACAGTGTTTAGCCGATCATCTTCAAACTTGGTGTGATTCATCTTAAGATGTTGAAGATGAAAAGTTATTGAAAGCTTTGTATTTCGTCGCACGCTGTTGTCATGGCATGCACTGTTTGCAAAGGAAAAAAAATATCCTTAAAGAAGCATTGCCAGTTGTACGAAGCAGCTAGAGCTACGAAAATTTGTAGACATATGTAACAGCCCAAGATGTACAAAAAAGTCTCTTGGTGCCCTGTGCTAAACCCAACAGGAAGTCCCCCAGGGGCCGGGCATCACATTTTGAGCTAAAAAAAACTCCTCTTTAACAAAGCATACCCGGCTGTACGTTTCACCTAGAGTTACCAAAATTTGTAGAGGTATATAACAGCCCTCGAGGTACAAAAAACTCTTTTTGAACCATATGCTAAACCTAACAGGACGTCCGCCATTTTGATTTACTTTGGAATGTGTTGCCATTTTTTTGGCCATTTCATAGGGTCTTATTTTAACGAACTCCTCCTACAGAGTTTATCCCATCATCTTCAAATTTGGTGTGATTCATCTTAAGATGTTGAAGATGAAAAGTTATTGAAAGCTTTTTATTTCGTCGCACGCTGTTGCCGTGGCATGCACTTGTTTACAAAGGAAAAAAATTCTTCTTAAGGAAGAATTCCCAGTTGTACGAAGCAGCGAGCGCTACGAAAATTTGTAGACATATGTAACAGCCCACAATGTACAAAAAAGTCTCTTGGTGCTATGTGCTAAACCCAACAGGAAGTCCCCCAGGGGCCGGGCATCACATTTTGAGCTAAAAAAACTCCTCTTTAACGAAGCATTCCCGGTTGTACGTTTTACCTAGAGTTACCAAAATTTGAAGACATATGTAACAGGCCTCGAGGTACAAAAAACTCTTTTTGAAACATATGCTAACCCCAACAGGAAGTCCGCCATTTTGATTTACTTTGGAACGTGTTGCCATTTTTTTGGCCATTTCATAGGGGTCTTATTTTAACGAACTCCTCCTACAGTTTATCCGATCATCTTCAAACTTGGTGTGATTCATCTTAAGATGTTGACGATGAAAATTTATTGAAAGCTTTTTATTTCGTCGCACGCTGTTGTTGTGGCATGCACTTGTTTGCAAAGGAAAAAAAATCCTTCTTAATGAAGCATTCCCAGTTGTACGAAGCAGCTAGAGCTACGGAAATTTGGAGACATATGTAACAGCCCACGATGTACAAAAAAGTCTCTTGGTGCCATGTACTAAACCCAACAGGAAGTCCCCCAGGGGCCGGGCATCACATCTTGTGCTAAAAAAAAACTCCTCTTTAACGAAGCATTCCAGGTTGTACGTTTCACCTAGAGCTATGATAATTTGGAGGCATACATAAGAGCCCACGATGTACAAAAAAGTCTCTTGGAACCATATGCTAAATCAAACAGGAAGTCTGACATTTTGATTTACTTTGGTATTTGTAGCCACTTTTTGGGGCCTTTTATAGGGGTCATATTTTCTGCAAAACTTATCACATCGTCTTCATTCTTTGGATATTTAAGATGAAAAGTTATTGAATATTTTTATTTTGTCACAGGCCTTTGCTGTAGCGATGCATTGTTTGCAAAGAATTTTTTTTTTTTGAGAGTCTAAACATGGGCAAAAACTCACAAAATGTTGCACACAGATCAGATCTCTCATGAACATGAATATTTTATAATTTGTTGTGCAATTTGTAATAAATGGCTCAATAGCGCCGTCGAGATATTTTTTTGAAGTATATCCGATTGTATGGTTCAGCTAGATGTGTGAATATTGGGAGGCATACCTCTCAGCCTAATACCTCCAAAAATTATTCTATAGCCATGTGCCAATCCATTTTGATTTTATTTAATTGTGCGTCATTTTTGGCCTTCCATGAAACTTTGCAAACACAAAGCATGTCAAAAACATTTACAATTTAGACTGTTTCCTATGAAACAGTACCCTAACATGCCAGTACCCCGACATGCAAATACCCCAACGTGGCCCAGGTTGCGAGGGCGCTTTATAGCTGCTCGCAGCTCTAGTTCTTCTTCTTCTTCTTTATTCTCCGCAAACGATCGCGATTTTGGGTACCTAAACATTCACGAAAACTCACCGAACTTTGCACACTCCTCAGGCCCGGCGAAAAATTTTAGATTATTAAGTCGTCATAACAATGCGACTCGATAGCGCCCCCTAGCGTAGAAAAATAAAAACCAAGCCCGGCACGTTTGAGCAAGAGCAACAAAAATTGGCAGGCACGTGTAGCACCCCGAGACGCACAAAAAAGTCTAATGGGACCATGTAGCTAAAATGTACAGGAAGTGAGCTATGAATTTTTTAATGTCCAATTTTGGCCTATTTTGGCACATTCACTGTGGTCATGCTTTTTCCCCCTTTGCAAACATTTTTCATCCAATTGACTTCAAACTTGGCATTTATCATCTCAAGACCTGAGAGAACAACTGGGCAAAACATCTTGCCTTTTTGAAATACTATATGACAGGGGCGGGGCATCAAATATTGCCTTTAAAATTTCATTTGTCCAGAAAGAGGAAATGCTTAATAACTCCCATGTTCAAGCTCCAAAAAATCTCAAACTTCTCAGGCAACGTAATAGTCACGGCCTGAAAACATCTATATGATAAAATTCAGTTATACATATAGCGCCACCTCGTGGTTACAATAAATGTCATACTTTACGTTTTTAGCTGCTGTGCTGAGCTTGTTGAAGGGATCCATTTGAAAATTGGTCAGAAAAGCCTTAAGATGTTGATCATGCCCCACACCGAATATTGTAACTTTTCGCCAAAGGGCGTGGCCGCTACGGTGACGCAAAGTCTGAAGATTTTTCGTGAAAATAAAAGCTGCATTAACTTGACCGAGATGATCCTATCTTCTCAAAATTTCACACATTTGATGAGAGTCCAGCCCTAAAGACATCTACTGACTTATATTTCATCTAACTGATAGCGCCACCTAGTGGCAATTTTTTTTCTTACGAATTTTCTTCTACGTTTTTCTCCAAACACGTTAACTGGACCTACCTCATATTTGCTCAGATGAGGGTTTCGGCCTTCATGATGTCACAACACGAAGTTTGTGAGTTTTCGCGAATTGCTGTGGGTGTGGCTAAGCGCTGTTCGCCAAGAAAACAACGCCAGTTTTGAGGGTCTAAACATGCACAGAAACTCATGAAACTTGGCACACACATCTGGCCTGGTAAAATGAGCAATATTTTATTGTTGATTGTGCTATTTTTACAAAAATGACTCAATAGCGGCCCTTAGAATTTTTAACGAAGCAGCCCCGGTTGTACGTTTAAGCAAGAACGACGAATATTTTTAGGTGTATGAGGGAGCCCAAGACCTACAAAAAAGTCTCTTGGACCCATATGCTAAAATGAACAGGAAGTGAGCTACGAATTTTTGAATGTCCCATTTTTGACGATTTTTGCACATTCACAGGGGGCAGACTTTTGCCCACTTCTCCTACACGTTTCATCTGACTGAGTTAAGACTTGACCTGGACCATGTCAAGACCTGAGCCAACGACAGGGGGAAAAATCTTGACCTGTCGAAATACTATATGATGAAGGCGGGGCATCAAAATTTGTGTTTCGCACTGAAAAAGGATATGCATAATAACTCCCCGGTACATGCTCCAAAAAATCCCAAACTTGACATGTATGTTTATCGTCAAGGCCTGAAGCTATCTCTATGACAACATTCAGTTATATATGCAGCGCCACCTAGCCCTAGAGGCATAAAAAAAATACCCCACATACGGTATTTTGTACAAAAAATGTAAACTCATTCTAAGTGTGATAACTAAGTCATTTATGAATATTCTTTTAGTTTCCACCGCTCAAAATGTTCACTGGCATCAGACTTTTCCAAACATATATATATTTTTATTTATTTTTGATAGCCTCTGTGGACATTAAAAGCAATATCGTGAATGAAGGATATGCTTAATAACTCCACGGTACATGCTCCAAAAAAAATCCCACACTTGACATGTATGCTTATAATCAAGGCCTGAAGGTATCTCGATGACAACATTCAGTTATAAATACAGCGCCACCTAGCCCTTGAGGCTTATATATATAAAAAAACACACATACGGTATTTTGTACAAAAAAATGTAAACTCATTCTAAGTGTGATGACTAAGTCATTTATGAATATTCTTTTAGTTTCCACCACTCAAATTGTTCACTGGCTTCACACCGATCCAAACGTATGTACGTTTCCATTTTGTTTTATTCATTTTTGATTGCCCCTTTGGACAATAAAAGTAACATTGTGCAATGAGTACAACGAGCGATGATGTATATATACACTTTTACAAAAAATACCAATCAGGGCAACTCATTGCCTAAAAATAAAAAAGGACGCTGATTTTTGCAGGTCTTAACAATCACCAAAACCCGTTGAGCTTGACACACACTGGCAAAAAAAATATTCTACATGTAAACGTTTATTATGCCATTTTCAAAGAAATTTTGCTTCCAATATGCCAGTACCCCAACGTGCCAGTACCCTAACGTGCAAGTACCCCAACGTGCAAGGACTCCAACGTGGCCCGGGCTGCGAGGGCCCTTTATAGCTGCTCGCAGCTCTAGTTAGGGCCCGAGCAGCGACCGCTGCGAGGTCCCTATTGTTCCTGAAGGAATTCTTATTATTCTTCTTCTTCTTTTTCTTTATTATTCTTTTCCGCAAACAACCACATTTTTGAGGCACTAAACATGAACGAAAACTCACAAAACTTTACACGGAGATCGGGCCTGGCGAAAAATTTGATATTTTAAAGTCGCCATACGTGATAACAGAAAAATGGCTCTGTAGCGCCACCTACATAGGTTTAACGGATCCCTGTCCCGCTACGATTGTCCTATGGCTACGAAAATTGTGTGGCACCTGTAGCACATCCAGATGAACAAAAACCTCTTTGATATGTGTACCCTAAAATAGACAGGAAGTGAGGTATGAGTATTTGAATGTCCAATTTTGGCCCATTTTTGCACATTTACAGGGGTCATACTTTTGCCCGCTTCTCCTACACGGTTAACCCGATTGACTTCAAACTTGGGATGTACCATCTCAAGACCTCGGACAACACCATGGTAAAAAATCTAAAGTTTTTGACATACTATATGGCGGGGCATCAAATTTACAGTTTCAAAATTCTTACTTAACGAAGCATTGCCGGTGGTACGTTTAACCTAGAGCTATGAAAATTGGTACACATATGTAACAGACTATAATCTACAAAAAAGCCTGTTGGTGCCATATGCTAAACCTAACAGGAAGTCCGCCAGAGGCGAGGCATCAAATTTTGTGTTTCAAAATTCTTATTTAATGAAGCATTCCCGGCTGTACATTTCACCTAGAGTTACCAACATTTGAAGACATATGTAACAGCCCTCAAGGTACAAAAAACTCTTTTTGAACCATATGCTAAACCTAACAGGGCGTCCGCCATTTTGATTTACTTTGGAATGTGTTGCCATTTTTTGGGCCATTTCATAGGGGTCTTATTTTAACGAACTCCTCCTACAGAGTTTATCCGATCATCTTCAAACTTGGTGTGACTCATCTTAAGATGTTGAGGATGAAAAGTTATTGAAAGCTCTTTATTTCGTCGCACGCTGTTGTCGTGGCATGCACTTTTTGCAAAGGAAAAAAATCCTTCTTAATGAAGCATTCCCAGTTGTACGAAGCAGCTAGAGCTACAAAAATTTGTAGACATATGTAACAGCCCACAATGTACAAAAAAGTCTCTTGGTGCCATGTGCTAAACCCAACAGGAAGTCCCCCAGGGGCCGGCATCACATTTTGAGCTAGAAAACTCCTCTTTAACGAAGCATTCCCGGTTGTACGTTTCACCTAGCGCTATGATAATTTGCAGGCATACATAAGAGCCCACGATGTACAAAAAAGTCTCTTGGAACCATGTGCTAAACCAAACAGGAAGTCCGCCATTTTGATTTACGATGGGATTTGTTGCCATTTTTTGTGGCCTTTTTCAGGGGTCATATTTTAACGAACTCCTCATACAAAGTTCATCCGACCGTCTTCAAACTTGGTGTGTTTCATCTTAAGATGTTTAAGATGCAAAGTTATCGAAAGTTTTTTATTTTGTCGCACGCTGCTGCTATAGCGATGCATTGTTTGCCAAGTAAAGTGCTGCTTTGTTTTTTTATCTATACATGTGTGAAAACTCATGAAACTTTGCAAACACATCAGACTTGTCATGAACATGAATTTTTAGAGATTTATTGTGCAATTTGCAATAAATAGCGCCCTCTAGACATTTTTATGAAGTATTTTCCGATTGTATGATTCTGCTAGATTTGTGAAAATTAGGACAGACCCCTATCAGCCTAAAACCTACAAAAAAGTATTATGTAGCCATTTGCCAAACCAAAGAGGAAGTCCGCTATTTTGATTTTATTTTGGGAATTATACATCATTTTTGGCCTCTTTCATTAAACTTTGCACAGACAAGGCATGGAAAAAACTAACATTTTAAATGGTCCTTCTTCCATGTAACAGTACCCCAACGTGCCAGTACCCTGACGTGCGAGTAACCCAACGTTGTGCTCAATAGCGCCCTCTATGCATTTTTATGGAGCATTTCCAATTGTATGATTCAAGCGATACACAACTAAAGATGACTTGACCTAGATTTGTGAAAACTGGGAGGCATACCTATTAGCTTAAGACCTACAAAAAGTATTCTGTAGCCGTATGCTAAACCTAAAAGGAAGTCCGCCATTTTGAATTTATTTTGGGAATTGCACACCATCTTTGGCCTTTTGCACTCACAAAGCTTGTCAAAAACATTTTAGATGGTCCTTGTCCGATTTGACAGTACCCCAACGTGCCAGTACCCCGACGTGCAAGTACCCCAACGTGGCCCAGGTTGCGAGGGCCCTTTATAGCTGCTCGCAGCTCTAGTTATTATTATTCTTATTAGGGCCCGAGCAGCGACCGCTGCGAGGTCCCTATTGTTCCTGAAGGAATTCTTATTAGGGCCCGAGCAGCGACCGCTGCGAGGTCCCTATTGTTCCTGAAGGAATTCTTATTATTAGGGCCCGAGCAGCGGCGGCGGCGGTGCCGCTGCGAGGCCCTATTGTTTTT
This sequence comes from Festucalex cinctus, assembly GCF_051991245.1. Lineage (NCBI taxonomy): Eukaryota > Metazoa > Chordata > Actinopteri > Syngnathiformes > Syngnathidae > Festucalex > Festucalex cinctus. The sequence continues at coordinate 2,021,197 of NC_135415.1, forward strand.
GTAGGAATTCTTCTTATTATTATTATTCTTATTCTTATTATTCTTCTCCGCAAACAATCGCATTTTTGAGACACTAAACGTGACCGAAAACTCACCAAACTTTACACGCACATCAGCCTGGCGAAAAATTTGATATTTTAAAGTCGCCATACATGATAACAGAAAAATGGCTCCTTAGCGCCCCCTACATAGGTTAAACGGATCCCTGTCCCGCTACAATTGTCCGACGGCTATGAAAATTGTGTGGCACCTGTAGCACATCCCAATGAACAAAAACCTCTTTGAAGTGTGTACCCTAAAATAGACAGAAAGTGAGGTATGAGTATTTAAATGTCCAATTTTTGCCAATTTTTGCACATTTACAGGGGTCATACTTTTGCCCGCTTCTCCTACACGGTTAACCCGATTGACTTCAAACTTGGGATGTACCATCTCAACACCTGGGACAACATCATTGTGAAAAATGAAAAGTTTTTGATATACTATATGACGGCGGCGGCGCATCAAATTTAGAGTTTAAAAATTCTTACTTCACGAAGCATTGCCGGTTGTACGTTTAATCTAGAGCTACGAAAATTGGTACACATATGTAACAGGCTATGACCTACAAAAAACTCTTTTTGAACCATATGCTAAACCTAACAGGAAGTCCACCATTTTGATTTATTTTGGAACGTGTTGCCATTTTTTTGGCCATTTCATTGGGGTCTTATTTTAACGAACTCCTCCTACAGTGTTTATCCGATCATCTTCAAACTTGGTGTGATTCATCTTAAGATGTTGAAGATGAAAAGTTATTGAAAGCTTTGTATTTCGTCGCACGCTGTTGTCATGGCATGCACTGTTTTTAAAGGAAAAAAAATATCCTTAAAGAAGCATTCCCATTTGTACGAAGCAGCTAGAGCTACGAAAATTTGTAGACATATGTAACAGCCCAAGATGTACAAAAAAGTCTCTTGGTGCCCTGTGCTAAACCCAACAGGAAGTCCCCCAGGGGCCGGGCATCACATTTTGAGCTAAAAAACTCCTCTTTAACAAAGCATACCCGGCTGTACGTTTCACCTAGAGTTACCAACATTTGTAGAGGTATATAACAGCCCTCGAGGTACAAAAAACTCTTTTTGAACCATATGCTAAACCTAACAGGGCGTCCGCCATTTTGATTTACTTTGGAATGTGTTGCCATTTTTTTTGGCCATTTCATAGGGGTCATATTTTAACAAACTCCTCCTACAGAGTTTATCCGATCATCTTCAAACTTGGTGTGATTCATCTTAAGATGTTGAAAATGAAAAGTTATTGAAAGTTTTTTATTTCATCACACGCTGTTGTCGTGGCATGCACTTTTTGCAAAGGAAAAAAATCCTTCTTAATGAAGCATTCCCAGTTGTACGAAGCAGCTAGAGCGACGAAAAATTGTAGACATATGTAACAGCCCAGGATGTACAAAAAAGTCTCTTGGTGCCATGTGCTAAACCCAACAGGAAGTCCCCCAGGGGCCGGGCATCACATTTTGAGCTAAAAAACTCCTCTTTAACGAAGCATTCCCGGTTGTACGTTTCACCTAGCGCTATGATAATTTGCAGGCATACATAAGAGCCCATGATGTACAAAAAAAAGTCTCTTGGAACCATGTGCTAAACCAAACAGGAAGTCTGCCATTTTGATTTATGATGGGATTTGTTGCCATTTTTTGTGGCCTTTTTCAGGGGTCATATTTTAACGAACCCCTCCTACAAAATTTATCCGACTGTCTTCAAACTTGGTGTGTTTCATCTTAAGATGTTTAAGATGCAAAGTAATCGAAAGTTTTTTATTTTGTAACACGCTGTTGCCATAGCAATGCATTGTTTGTCAAGTGCTGCTTTTTTTTTTTTTATACACATGAAAACTCATGAAACTTTGCAAACACATCAGACTTGTCATGAACATGAATTTTGAGAGATTTATTGTGCAATTTGCAATAAATAGCGCCCTCTAGACATTTTTACGAAGCATTTCCGATTGTATGATTTTGCTAGACCTACAAAAAAGTATTATGTAGCCATTTGCCAAACCAAAGAGGAAGACCGCTATTTTGATTTTATTTTGGGAATTATACATCATTTTTGGCCTTTTTCATGAAACTTTGCACAGACAAGGCATGGAAAAAACTAACATTTTAAATGGTCCTTGTTCCATGTAACAGTACCCCAACGTGCCAGTACCCCGACGTGCAAGTAACCCAACGTTGTGCTCAATAGCGCCCTCTATGCATTTTTATGGAGCATTTCCAATTGTATGATTCAAGCGATACACAACTAAAGATGACTTGACCTAGATTTGTGAAAACTGGGAGGCATACCTATTAGCTTAAGACCTACAAAAAGTATTCTGTAGCCGTATGCTAAACCTAAAAGGAAGTCCGCCATTTTGAATTTATTTTGGGAATTGCGCACCATATTTTGCGTTTTGATTAAACTTTGCACACACAAGGCTTGTCAAAAACATTTTAGATGGTCCTTGTCCTATTTGACAGTACCCCAACGTGCCAGTACCCCGACGTGCAAGTACCCCAACGTGGCCCGGGTTGCGAGGGCCCTTTATAGCTGCTCGCAGCTCTAGTTATTCTTCTTCTTCTTTTTCTTTATTATTCTTTTCCGCAAACAACCACATTTTTGAGGCACTAAACATGAACGAAAACTCACAAAACTTTACACGGAGATCGGGCCTGGCGAAAAATTTGATATTTTAAAGTCGCCATACGTGATAACAGAAAAATGGCTCTGTAGCGCCACCTACATAGGTTTAACGGATCCCTGTCCCGCTACGATTGTCCTATGGCTACGAAAATTGTGTGGCACCTGTAGCACATCCAGATGAACAAAAACCTCTTTGATATGTGTACCCTAAAATAGACAGGAAGTGAGGTATGAGTATTTGAATGTCCAATTTTGGCCCATTTTTGCACATTTACAGGGGTCATACTTTTGCCCGCTTCTCCTACACGGTTAACCCGATTGACTTCAAACTTGGGCTGTACCATCTCAAGACCTGGGACAACATAATGGTAAAAAATCTAAAGTTTTTGACATACTATATGACGGTGGCGGGGCATCAAATTTACAGTTTCAAAATTCTTACTTAACAAAGCATTGCCGTGGTACGTTTAATTGAGAGCCACGAAAATTGGTACACATATGTAACAGACTATGATCTACAAAAAACTCTTTTTGAACCATATGCTAAACCTAACAGGAAGTCCGCCAGAGGCGAGGCATCAAATTTTGTGTTTCAAAATTCTTATTTAATGAAGCATTCCCGGCTGTACATTTCACCTAGAGTTACCAACATTTGAAGACATATGTAACAGCCCTCAAGGTACAAAAAACTCTTTTTTAACCATATGCTAAACCGAACAGGAAGTCCGCCAGTTTGATTTACTTTGGAACGTGTTGCCATTTTTTGGGCCATTTCATAGGGGTCTTATTTTAACGAACTCCTCCTACAGAGTTTATCCGATCATCTCCAAACTTGGTGTGATTCATCTTAAAATGTTGAAGATGAAAAGTTATTGAAAGCTTTTTATTTCGTCGCACGCTGTTGCCGTGGCATGCACAGTTTGCAAAGGAAAAAATTCCCTCTTAATGAAGCATTCACAGTTGTACGAAGCAGCGAGAGCTACGAAAATTTGGAGACAAATTTAACAGCCCACAATGTACAAAAAAGTCTCTTGGTGCCATGTGCTAAACCCAACAGGAAGTCCCGTAAGGGCCGGTCATCACATTTTGAGGTAAAAAACTCCTCTTTAACGAAGCATTCCCGGTTGTACGTTTCACCTAGCGCTATGATAATTTAGAGGCATACATAAGAGCCCACGATGTACAAAATAGTCTCTTGGAACCATCTTCCAAAACAAACAGGAAGTCCGCCATTTTGATTTACGTTGGGATTTGTAGCTATTTTTTGTGGCCTTTTTTAGGGGTCATATTTTAACGAACTCCTCCTACAAAATTTATCCGACTGTCTTCAAACTTGGTGTGCTTCATCTTAAGATGTTTAAGATACAAAGTTATCGAAAGTTATTTATTTTGTCCCACGCCGTTTCATGGCGATGCATTGTTTGCCAAGTAAAATGCTGCTTTTTTTTTTTTTGGTCTAAACATGTGCAAAAACTCATGAAACTTTACACACACATCAGGCTTGTCATCAGCATGAATATTTTAGAGATTTCTTATTAAATTTGCAATAAATGCTTCAATAGCGCCCTCTAGACATTTTTATGAAGTCTTTCCGATTATATGATTCAGCTAGATGTGTGAATATTGGCAGGCATGCCTAATATATTCAAAAAGTATTCTATATAGCCATGTGCCAATCCATTTTGATTTTATTTTGTTAATTGTGCATCATTTTTGGCCTTTCCATGAAACTTTACAAACACAAAGCATGGCAAAAACGTTTAAAATTTAGATGGTTTCTTATTTGACAGTACCCCAACATGCCAGTACCCCGACGTGCAAATACCCCAACGTGGCCCGGGTTGCGAGGGCCCTTTATAGCTGCTCGCAGCTCTAGTTATTATTATTCTTCTTCTTCTTTTTCTTTGTTATTATTCTTTTCCGCAAACAATCGCATTTTTGAGACGCTAAACGTGAACGAAAACTCACCAAACTTTACACGCACATCAGGCCTGGCGAAAAATTTGATATTTTAAAGTCGCCATACATGATAACAGAAAAATGGCTCCATAGCGCCACCTACATAGGTTAAACGGATCCCTGTCCCGCTACGATTGTCCTATGGCGACGAAAATTGTGTGGCACCCGTAGCACATCCAGATGAACAAAAACCTCTTTGATGTGTGTACCCTAAAATAGACAGAAAGTGAGATATGATCATCTGAATGTCCAATTTTGGCCCAGTTTTGCACATTTACAGGGGTCATACTTTTGCCCGCTTCTCCTACACGGTTAACCCGATTGACTTCAAACTTGGGATGGACCATCTCAACACCTGGGACAACATCATTGTAAAAAATCTAAAGTTTTTGATATACTATATGACGGCGGCGACGCATCAAATTTAGAGTTTAAAAATTCTTACTTCACGAAGCATTGCCGGTTGTACGTTTAATCTAGAGCTACGAAAATTGGTACACATATGTAACAGGCTATGACCTACAAAAAACTCTTTTTGAACCATATGCTAAACTTCACAGGAAGTCCACCATTTTGATTTATTTTGGAACGTGTTGCCATTTTTTTGGCCATTTCATTGGGGTCTTATTTTAACGAACTCCTCCTACAGTGTTTATCCGATCATCTTCAAACTTGGTGTGATTCATCTTAAGATGTTGAAGATGAAAAGTTATTGAAAGCTTTGTATTTCGTCGCACGCTGTTGTCATGGCATGCACTGTTTGCAAAGGAAAAAAAATATCCTTAAAGAAGCATTCCCATTTGTACGAAGCAGCGAGAGCTACGAAAATTTGTAGACATATGTAACAGCCCAAGATGTACAAAAAAAGTCTCTTGGTGCCCTGTGCTAAACCCAACAGGAAGTCCCCCAGGGGCCGGGCATCACATTTTGAGCTAAAAAACTCCTCTTTAACAAAGCATACCCGGCTGTACATTTCACCTAGAGTTACCAAAATTTGTAGAGGTATATAACAGCCCTCGAGGTACAAAAAACTCTTTTTGAACCATATGCTAAACCTAACAGGACGTCCGCCATTTTGATTCACTTTGGAATGTGTTGCCATTTTTTGGGCCATTTCGTAGGGGTCTTATTTTAACGAACTCCTCCTACAGAGTTTATCCGATCATCTTCAAACTTGGTGTGACTCATCTTAAGATGTTGAGGATGAAAAGTTATTGAAAGCTCTTTATTTCGTCGCACGCTGTTGTCGTGGCATGCACTTTTTGCAAAGGAAAAAAATCCTTCTTAATGAAGCATTCCCAGTTGTACGAAGTAGCTAGAGCTACAAAAATTTGTAGACATATGTAACAGCCCACAATGTACAAAAAAGTCTCTTGGTGCCATGTGCTAAACCCAACAGGAAGTCCCCCAGGGGCCGGGCATCACATTTTGAGCTAGAAAACTCCTCTTTAACGAAGCATTCCCGGTTGTACGTTTCACCTAGCGCGATGATAATTTGCAGGCATACATAAGAGCCCACGATGTACAAAAAAGTCTCTTGGAACCATGTGCTAAACCAAACAGGAAGTCCGCCATTTTGATTTACGATGGGATTTGTTGCCATTTTTTGTGGCCTTTTTCAGGGGTCATATTTTAACGAACTCCTCGTACAAAGTTCATCCGACCGTCTTCAAACTTGGTGTGTTTCATCTTAAGATGTTTAAGATGCAAAGTTATCGAAAGTTTTTTATTTTGTCGCACGCTGCTGCTATAGCGATGCATTGTTTGCCAAGTAAAGTGCTGCTTTGTTTTTTTATCTATACATGTGTGAAAACTCATGAAACTTTGCAAACACATCAGACTTGTCATGAACATGAATTTTTAGAGATTTATTGTGCAATTTGCAATAAATTGCGCCCTCTAGACATTTTTATGAAGTATTTCCGATTGTATGATTCTGCTAGATTTGTGAAAATTAGGACAGACCCCTATCAGCCTAATACCTACAAAAAAGTATTATGTAGCCATTTGCCAAACCAAAGAGGAAGTCCGCTATTTTGATTTTATTTTGGGAATTATACATAATTTTTGGCCTCTTTCATTAAACTTTGCACAAACAAGGCATGGAAAAAACTAACATTTTAAATGGTCCTTGTTCCATGTAACAGTACCCCAACGTGCCAGTACCCTGACGTGCAAGTAACCCAACGTTGTGCTCAATAGCGCCCTCTATGCATTTTTATGGAGCATTTCCAATTGTATGATTCGAGCGATACACAACTAAAGATGACTTGACCTAGATTTGTGAAAACTGGGAGGCATACCTATTAGCTTAAGACCTACAAAAAGTATTCTGTAGCCGTATGCTAAACCTAAAAGGAAGTCCGCCATTTTGAATTTATTTTGGGAATTGCACACCATCTTTGGCCTTTTGCACTCACAAAGCTTGTCAAAAACATTTTAGATGGTCCTTGTCCGATTTGACAGTACCCCAACGTGCCAGTACCCCGACGTGCAAGTACCCCAACGTGACCCAGGTTGCGAGGGCCCTTTATAGCTGCTCGCAGCTCTAGTTATTCTTCTTCTTCTTCTTCTTTATTCTCCGCAAACGATCACGATTTTGGGTACCTAAACATTCACGAAAACTCACCGAACTTTGCACACTCCTCAGGCCCGGCGAAAAATTTGATATTATTAAGTCGTCATAACAATGCGACTCGATAGCGCCCCCTAGCGTAGAAAAATAAAAACCAAGCCCGGCACGTTTGAGCTAGAGCAACAAAAATTGGCAGGCACGTGTAGCACCCCGAGACGCACAAAAAAGTCTATTGGGACCATGTAGCTAAAATGTACAGGAAGTGAGCTATGAATTTTTTAATGTCCAATTTTGGCCTATTTTGGCACATTCACTGTGGTCATGCTTTTTCCCCCTTTGCAAACATTTTTCATCCAATTGACTTCAAACTTGGCATTTATCATCTCAAGACCTGAGAGAACAACTGGGCAAAACATCTTGCCTTTTTGAAATACTATATGACGGGGGCGGGGCATCAAATATTGCCTTTAAAATTTCATTTGTCCAGAAAGAGCAAATGCTTAATAACTCCCATGTTCAAGCTCCAAAAAATCTCAAACTTCTCAGGCAACGTAATAGTCACGGCCTGAAAACATCTATATGATAAAATTCAGTTATACATATAGCGCCACCTAGTGGTTACAATAAATGTCATACTTTACGTTTTTAGCTACTGTGCTGAGCTTGTTGAAGGGATCCATTTGAAAATTGGTCAGAAAAGCCTTAAGATGTTGATCATGCCCCACACCGAATATTGTAACTTTTCGCCAAAGGGCGTGGCCGCTACGGTGATGCAAAGTCTGAAGATTTTTCGTGACAATAAAAGCTGCATTAACTTGACCGAGATGATCCTATCTTCTCAAAATTTCACACATTTGATGAGAGTCCAGCTCTAAAGACATCTACTAACTTACATTTCATCTAACTGATAGCGCCACCTAGTGGCAATTTTTTTTCTTACGAATTTTCTTCTACGTTTTTCTCCAAACACGTTAACTGGACCTACCTCATATTTGCTCAGAGGAGGGTTTCGGCCTTCATGATGTCACAACACGAAGTTTGTGAGTTTTCGCGAATTGCTGTAGGCGTGGCTAAGCGCTGTTCGCCAAGAAAACAACGCCAGTTTTGAGGGTCTAAACATGCACAGAAACTCCTGAAACTTGGCACACACATCTGGCCTGGTAAAATGAGCAATATTTTATTGTTGATTGTGCTATTTTTACAAAAATGACTCAATAGCGCCCCCTCGAAATTTTTAACGAAGCAGCCCCGGTTGTACGTTTAAGCAAGAACGACGAATATTTTTAGGTGTATGAGGGAGCCCAAGACCTACAAAAAAGTCTCTTGTACCCATATTCTAAAATGAACAGGAAGTGAGCTACGAATTTTTGAATGTCCAATTTTTACGATTTTTGCACATTCACAGGGGGCAGACTTTTGCCCACTTCTCCTACACGTTTCATCCGACTGAGTTAAGACTTGGCCTGGACCATGTCAAGACCTGAGCCAACGACAGGGGGAAAAATTTTGACTTTTCGAAATACTATATGATGAGGGCGGGGCATCAAAATTTGTGTTTCACAATGAAAAAGGATATGCTTGATAACTCCCCGGTACATGCTCCAAAAAATCCCAAACTTGACATGTATGTTTATCGTCAAGGCCTGAAGTTATCTCTATGACAACATTCAGTTATATATGCAGCGCCACCTAGCCCTTGAGGCATGAAAAAAAAATACCCCACATACGGTATTTTGTACAAAAAATGTAAACTCATTCTAAGTGTGATAACGAAGTCATTTATGAATATTCTTTTAGTTTCCACCACTCAAAATGTTCACTGGCATCAGACTTATCCAAACATATATATATTTTTATTTATTTTTGATAGCCTCTATGGACATTAAAAGCAATATCGTGAATGAAGGATATGCTTAATAACTCCACGGTACATGCTCCAAAAAAAATCCCACACTTGACATGTATGCTTATAATCAAGGCCTGAAGGTATCTCTATGACAACATTCAGTTATAAATACAGCGCCACCTAGCCGTTGAGGCTTATATAAAAAAAATTAAAAAAATACCCCACATACGGTATTTTGTACAAAAAATGTACACTCATTCTGTGTGATAACTAAGTCATTTATGAATATTCTTTTAGTTTCCACCACTCAAATTGTTCACTGGCTTCACACCGATCCAAACGTATGTACGTTTCCATTTTGTTTTATTCATTTTTGATTGCCCCTTTGGACAATAAAAGTAACATTGTGCAATGAGTACAACGAGCGATGATGTGTATATACACTTTTACAAAAAAATACCAATCAGGGCAACTCATTGCCTAAAAATAAATAAGGACGCAGATTTTTGCAGGTCTTAACAATCACCAAAACCCGTTGAGCTTGACACACACTGGCAAATAAAATATTCTACATGTAAACGTTTATTATGCCATTTTGAAAGAAATTTTGCTTCCAATATGCCAGTACCCCAACGTGCCAGTACCCTAATGTGCCAGTACCCTAACGTGCAAGTACCCCGACGTGCAAGGACCCCAACGTGGCCCGGGCTGCGAGGGCCCTTTATAGCTGCTCGCAGCTCTAGTTATTATTAGGGCCCGAGCAGCGACCGCTGCGAGGTCCCTATTGTTTTTGTAAAAATTATTATTATTATTATTATTATTATTATTATTATTATTATTATTATTATTATTCTTTATTCTCCGCAAACAATCGCGATTTTGGGTACCTAAATATTCACGAAAACTCACCAAACTTTGCACACTCCTCAGGTCCGGCAAAAAATTTGATATTATGAAGTCGTTATAACAACGCGACTCTATAGCGCCCCCTAGCGTAGAAAAATAAAAACCAAGCCCGACACGTTTGAGCTAGAGCAACGAAAATTGGCAGGCACGTGTAGCACCCCGAGACGCACAAAAAAGTCTATTGGGACCATGTAGCTAAAATGTACAGGAAGTGAGCTATGAATTTTTTAATGTCCAATTTTGGCCTATTTTGGCACATTCACTGTGGTCATGCTTTTTCCACCTTTGCAAACATTTTTCATCCAATTGACTTCAAACTTGGCATTTATCATCTCAAGACCTAAGAGAACAGCTGGGCAAAACATCTTGCCTTTTCGAAATACTATACGACGGGGGCGGAGCATCAAATATTGCCTTTAAAATTTCATTTGTCCAGAAAGAGCAAATGCTTAATAACTCCCATGTTCAAGCTCCAAAAAATCTCAAACTTCTCAGGCAACGTAATAGTCACAGCCTGAAAACATCTATATGACAAAATTCAGTTATACATATAGCGCCACCTAGTGGTTACAATAAATGTCATACTTTACGTTTTTAGCTACTGCGCTGAGCTCGTTGAAGGGATCCAGTTGAAAATTGTTCAGAAAACCCTTAAGATGTTGATCATGCCCCACACCGAATATTGTAACTTTTCGCCAAAGGGCGTGGCCGCTACGGTGACGCAAAATCTGAAGATTTTTCGTGAAAATAAAAGCTGCATTAACTTGACCGAGATGATCCTATCTTCTCAAAATTTCACACATTTGATGAGAGTCCAGCTCTAAAGACATCTACTAACTTACATTTCATCTAACTGATAGCGCCACCTAGTGGCAATTTTTTTTCTTACGAATTTTCTTCTACGTTTTTCTCCAAACACGTTAACTGGACCTACCTCATATTTGCTCAGAGGAGGGTTTCGGCCTTCATGATGTCACAACACGAAGTTTGTGAGTTTTCGCGAATTGCTGTAGGCGTGGCTAAGCGCTGTTCGCCAAGAAAACAACGCCAGTTTTGAGGGTCTAAACATGCACAGAAACTCCTGAAACTTGGCACACACATCTGGCCTGGTAAAATTAGCAATATTTTATTGTTGATTGTGCTATTTTTACAAAAATGACTCAATAGCTCCCCCTTGAAATTTTTAACGAAGCAGCCCCGGTTGTACGTTTAAGCAAGAACGCCGAATATTTTTAAGTGTATGAGGGAGCCCAAGACCTACAAAAAAGTCTCTTGTACCCATATGCTAAAATGAACAGGAAGTGAGCTACGAATTTTTGAATGTCCCATTTTTGACG